>NW_028232515.1:0-15000 GCF_054491065.1 Syngnathus leptorhynchus | reverse complement strand
GGCCTGTGTTTTCGGAGCCGGCCGGGCATCACGCTCCCTCCTTGGATGGACAACATTCGTAGTTGACACTTTGTGTCATTTTATCCGAGCGGGCGGGCGCCTCGAGAGGCGGACCGTCCGGGGCGACTCTCGGCCTGTGTTTTCGGAGCCGGCCGGGCCTCACGCTCCCTCCTTGGATGGACAACATTCGTAGTTGACACTTTGTGTCATTTTATCCGAGCGGGCGGGCGCCGCGAGGCGGACCGTCCGGGGCGACTCTCGGCCTGTGTTTTCGGAGCCGGCCGGGCATCACGCTCCCTCCTTGGATGGACAACATTCGTAGTTGACACTTTGTGTCATTTTATCCGAGCGGGCGGGCGCCTCGAGAGGCGGACCGTCCGGGGCGACTCTCGGCCTGTGTTTTCGGAGCCGGCCGGGCCTCAAGCTCCCTCCTTGGATGGACAACATTCGTAGTTGACACTTTGTGTCATTTTATCCGAGCGGGCGGGCGCCGCGAGGCGGACCGTCCGGGGCGACTCTCGGCCTGTGTTTAAGGAGCCGGCCGGGCATCACGCTCCTTCCTTGGATGGACAACATTCGCAGTTGACACTTTGTGTCATTTTATCCGAGCAGACGGGCGCCTCGAGAGGCGGACCGTCCGGGGCGACTCTCGGCCTGTGTTTTCGGAGCCGGCCGGGCATCACGCTCCCTCCTTGGATGGACAACATTCGTAGTTGACACTTTGTGTCATTTTATCCGAGCGGGCGGGCGCCTCGAGAGGCGGACCGTCCGGGGCGACTCTCGGCCTGTGTTTTCGGAGCCGGCCGGGCCTCAAGCTCCCTCCTTGGATGGACAACATTCGTAGTTGACACTTTGTGTCATTTTATCCGAGCGGGCGGGCGCCGCGAGGCGGACCGTCCGGGGCGACTCTCGGCCTGTGTTTAAGGAGCCGGCCGGGCATCACGCTCCTTCCTTGGATGGACAACATTCGCAGTTGACACTTTGTGTCATTTTATCCGAGCAGACGGGCGCCTCGAGAGGCGGACCGTCCGGGGCGACTCTCGGCCTGTGTTTTCGGAGCCGGCCGGGCATCACGCTCCCTCCTTGGATGGACAACATTCGTAGTTGACACTTTGTGTCATTTTATCCGAGCGGGCGCGGCGCCTCGAGAGGCGGACCGTCCGGGGCGACTCTCGGCCTGTGTTTTCGGAGCCGGCCGGGCCTCAAGCTCCCTCCTTGGATGGACAACATTCGTAGTTGACACTTTGTGTCATTTTATCCGAGCGGGCGGGCGCCGCGAGGCGGACCGTCCGGGGCGACTCTCGGCCTGTGTTTAAGGAGCCGGCCGGGCATCACGCTCCTTCCTTGGATGGACAACATTCGCAGTTGACACTTTGTGTCATTTTATCCGAGCAGACGGGCGCCGCGAGGCGGACCGTCCGGGGCGACTCTCGGCCTGTGTTTTCGGAGCCGGCCGGGCATCACGCTCCCTCCTTGGATGGACAACATTCGTAGTTGACACTTTGTGTCATTTTATCCGAGCAGACGGGCGCCGCGAGGCTGACCGTCCGGGGCGACTCTCGGCCTGTGTTTAAGGAGCCGGCCGGGCATCACGCTCCTTCCTTGGATGGACAACATTCGCAGTTGACACTTTGTGTCATTTTGTTCGGCCTGTGTTTAAGGAGGCGGCCGTCCTCCACTCGGTCCGTGTTTAAGGAGCGACACTCGCGCTCCGGTTCGGCCTGTATTTAGGGAGGCGGCCGTCCTCCGCTTGGTCTGTGTTAAGGGCGACACTCGGTCCATGTTTGAGGAGCCTGGCCCTGACGCTCCTCTCCGGCCTGTGTTTAAGGAGGCGGCCGTCCTCCCCTTGGTCTGTGTTAAGGGCGACACTCGGTCCATGTTTGAGGAGCCTGGCCCTGACGCTCCTCTCCGGCCTGTGTTTAAGGAGGCGGCCGTCCTCCCCTTGGTCTGTGTTAAGGGCGACACTCGGTCCATGTTTGAGGAGCCTGGCCCTGACGCTCCTCTCCGGCCTGTGTTTAAGGAGGCGGCCGTCCTCCCCTTGGTCTGTGTTAAGGGCGACACTCGGTCCATGTTTGAGGAGCCTGGCCCTGACGCTCCTCTCCGGCCTGTGTTTAAGGAGGCGGCCGTCCTCCCCTTGGTCTGTGTTAAGGGCGACACTCGGTCCATGTTTGAGGAGCCTGGCCCTGACGCTCCTCTCCGGCCTGTGTTTAAGGAGGCGGCCGTCCTCCCCTTGGTCTGTGTTAAGGGCGACACTCGGTCCATGTTTGAGGAGCCTGGCCCTGACGCTCCTCTCCGGCCTGTGTTTAAGGAGGCGGCCGTCCTCCCCTTGGTCTGTGTTAAGGGCGACACTCGGTCCGTGTTTAAGGAGCCTGGCCCTCGCGCTCCGGTTCGGCCTGTATTTAGGGAGGCGGCCGTCCTCCGCTTGGTCTGTGTTAAGGGCGACACTCGGTCCATGTTTGAGGAGCCTGGCCCTGACGCTCCTCTCCGGCCTGTGTTTAAGGAGGCGGCCGTCCTCCCCTTGGTCTGTGTTAAGGGCGACACTCGGTCCGTGTTTAAGGAGCCTGGCCCTCGCGCTCCGGTTCGGCCTGTATTTAGGGAGGCGGCCGTCCTCCGCTTGGTCTGTGTTAAGGGCGACACTCGGTCCGTGTTTAAGGAGCCGGCCCTGACGCTCCTCTTCGGCCTGTGTTTAAGGAGGCGGCCGTCCTCCACTTCCTTCCATGCACCACCACATTCGCAGTTGACACTTTGCCATTTTTTCAGAGAGGTGACACTTAGTCGTTTTTTCGAAAGTTGACACTTAGCCGTTTTTTCGAAAGTTGACACTTTGCCGTTTTTTCAGAGAGGTGACACTTTGTCGTTTTTTCGAAAGTTGACACTTAGCCGTTTTTTCGAAAGTTGACACTTAGCCGTTTTTTCGAAAGTTGACACTTAGCCGTTTTTTCGAAAGTTGACACTTAGTCACTTTTTCGCCACAGTGACACCTCCAGCGCGTGCCACGGCGCTTTTCAGGTCTTCTATCCGACCTTGTGCTGTCGAGGACGGCGTGTCCGACGCCGTGGGGAGACCAGCACCATCTCCTCCATACTCGTAAACGGGGTGCTTTGGAAAACGGGGGGAAAGTCGATGAGTACACTGACTACTGGGACCATTTCATTGTACTCTGGCGCACCTGAAGACCAAAAAAGGTACTGCACCTTAGCCCGGGTACCTCACCCCCTGGTACCTCGAGGAGAACTTAGAAAAATTTCGACAAATTTTTGGTGAGCTCCAGGGAGAGAGGCTGATTTTTCGCTTTTTGAGGCCGACCGCCGAACCGGCGCGGGGCGGACTCACAAGCCCCGCAGAGCCGTGGGCACTTAGTCGTTTTTTCAGAGAGGCGACACTTAGTCGTTTTTTCAGAGGCGACACTTAGTCGTTTTTTCGAAAGTTGACACTTAGCCGTTTTTTCGAAAGTCGACACTTAGCCGTTTTTTTGGAAAGTTGACACTTAGTCGTTTTTTCGAAAGTTGACACTTAGTCGTTTTTTCGCCACAATTGGCTCTGAGCTCCAGGGGAGAGCCTGGTTTTGCCTTATTTCAGGCCGGCTGGGGAACCGGCGCGGGTCGGATGCACGAGCCCGGCAGAGCCGTGGGCACTTAGAAAATTTTCGCCGATTAAGCTGGGACCTCCAGGCGGAGACCGGCATTCCTCGTCCTCGGGGTTCGACCCAGGAACCGGCGCTGGGCAGACGCCGTAGCCACGCAGAGCCGTGGGCACTTAGAAAATATTCGCCAAGTTGGCTCTGAGCTCCAGGCGGAGAGGCTGGTTTTGCCTTATTTCAGGCCGGCTGGGGAACCGGCGCGGGTCGGATGCACGAGCCCGCAGAGCCGTGGGCACTTTGCCATTTTCTCAGAGTCGACACTTAGTCGTTTTTTCAGAGAGGCGACACTCTGTCGTTTTTTCGAAAGTTGACACTTTGCCGTTTTTTCAGAGAGGCGACACTTAGCCGTTTTTTCGAAAGTTGACACTTAGCCGTTTTTTCGAAAGTCGACACTTAGCCGTTTTTTCAGAGATGTGACACTTTGCCGTTTTTTCGAAAGTCGACACTTAGCCGTTTTTTCAGAGATGTGACACTTAGAAACTTTTTGCCAAGTTGGCTGTGAGCTCCAGGAGGAGACCGTTATTTTTCGTCATTCGAGGCCGACTGCGGAACCGGCGCTGGGCGGACGCCAAAGCTCGGCAGGGCCGTGGGCACTTAGAAACTTTTTGCCAAGTTGGCTGTGAGCTCCAGGAGGAGACCGTTATTTTTCGTCATTCGAGGCCGACTGCGGAACCGGCGCTGGGCGGACGCCAAAGCTCGGCAGGGCCGTGGGCACTTAGAAACTTTTTGCCAAGTTGGCTGTGAGCTCCAGGAGGAGACCGTTATTTTTCGTCATTCGAGGCCGACTGCGGAACCGGCGCTGGGCGGACGCCAAAGCTCGGCAGGGCCGTGGGCACTTAGAAACTTTTTGCCAAGTTGGCTGTGAGCTCCAGGAGGAGACCGTTATTTTTCGTCATTCGAGGCCGACTGCGGAACCGGCGCTGGGCGGACGCCAAAGCTCGGCAGGGCCGTGGGCACTTAGAAACTTTTTGCCAAGTTGGCTGTGAGCTCCAGGAGGAGACCGTTATTTTTCGTCATTCGAGGCCGACTGCGGAACCGGCGCTGGGCGGACGCCAAAGCTCGGCAGGGCCGTGGGCACTTAGAAACTTTTTGCCAAGTTGGCTGTGAGCTCCAGGAGGAGACCGTTATTTTTCGTCATTCGAGGCCGACTGCGGAACCGGCGCTGGGCGGACGCCAAAGCTCGGCAGGGCCGTGGGCACTTAGAAACTTTTTGCCAAGTTGGCTGTGAGCTCCAGGAGGAGACCGTTATTTTTCGTCATTCGAGGCCGACTGCGGAACCGGCGCTGGGCGGACGCCAAAGCTCGGCAGGGCCGTGGGCACTTAGAAACTTTTTGCCAAGTTGGCTGTGAGCTCCAGGAGGAGACCGTTATTTTTCGTCATTCGAGGCCGACTGCGGAACCGGCGCTGGGCGGACGCCAAAGCTCGGCAGGGCCGTGGGCACTTAGAAACTTTTTGCCAAGTTGGCTGTGAGCTCCAGGAGGAGACCGTTATTTTTCGTCATTCGAGGCCGACTGCGGAACCGGCGCTGGGCGGACGCCAAAGCTCGGCAGGGCCGTGGGCACTTAGAAACTTTTTGCCAAGTTGGCTGTGAGCTCCAGGAGGAGACCGTTATTTTTCGTCATTCGAGGCCGACTGCGGAACCGGCGCTGGGCGGACGCCAAAGCTCGGCAGGGCCGTGGGCACTTAGAAACTTTTTGCCAAGTTGGCTGTGAGCTCCAGGAGGAGACCGTTATTTTTCGTCATTCGAGGCCGACTGCGGAACCGGCGCTGGGCGGACGCCAAAGCTCGGCAGGGCCGTGGGCACTTAGAAACTTTTTGCCAAGTTGGCTGTGAGCTCCAGGAGGAGACCGTTATTTTTCGTCATTCGAGGCCGACTGCGGAACCGGCGCTGGGCGGACGCCAAAGCTCGGCAGGGCCGTGGGCACTTAGAAACTTTTTGCCAAGTTGGCTGTGAGCTCCAGGAGGAGACCGTTATTTTTCGTCATTCGAGGCCGACTGCGGAACCGGCGCTGGGCGGACGCCAAAGCTCGGCAGGGCCGTGGGCACTTAGAAACTTTTTGCCAAGTTGGCTGTGAGCTCCAGGAGGAGACCGTTATTTTTCGTCATTCGAGGCCGACTGCGGAACCGGCGCTGGGCGGACGCCAAAGCTCGGCAGGGCCGTGGGCACTTAGAAACTTTTTGCCAAGTTGGCTGTGAGCTCCAGGAGGAGACCGTTATTTTTCGTCATTCGAGGCCGACTGCGGAACCGGCGCTGGGCGGACGCCAAAGCTCGGCAGGGCCGTGGGCACTTAGAAACTTTTTGCCAAGTTGGCTGTGAGCTCCAGGAGGAGACCGTTATTTTTCGTCATTCGAGGCCGACTGCGGAACCGGCGCTGGGCGGACGCCAAAGCTCGGCAGGGCCGTGGGCACTTAGAAACTTTTTGCCAAGTTGGCTGTGAGCTCCAGGAGGAGACCGTTATTTTTCGTCATTCTAGGCCGGCTGCAGAACCGGCGCGGGTCGGATGCACGAGCCCGCAGAGCCGTGGGCACTTTGCCACTTTTTCGCCACAATTGGCTGTGAGCTCCAGGAGGAGACCGTTATTTTTCGTCATTCTAGGCCGGTTGCAGAACCGGCGCGGCTCGGATGCACGAGCCCGCAGAGCCGTGGGCACTTAGAAAATTTTCAGAGAGGCGACACTTTGCCATTTTTTCAGAGAGGTGACACTTAGTCGTTTTTTCGAAAGTTGACACTTAGCCGTTTTTTCGAAAGTTGACACTTAGTCGTTTTTTCGAAAGTTGACACTTAGTCGTTTTTTCGCCAAAGTGCCCACCTCCAGCGCGTGCCACGGCGCTTTCCAGGTCTTCTATCCGACCTTGTGCTGTCGAGGACGGCGTGTCCGACGCCGTGGGGAGACCAGCACCATCTCCTCCATACTCGTAAACGAGGTGCTTTGGAAAACGGGGGGAAAGTCGATGAGTACACTGACTACTGGGACCATTTCATTGTACTCTGGCGCACCTGAAGACCAAAAAAGGTACTGCACCTTAGCCCGGGTACCTCACCCCCTGGTACCTCGAGGAGAACTTAGAAAAATTTCGACAAATTTTTGGTGAGCTCCAGGGAGAGAGGCTGATTTTTTGCTTTTTGAGGCCGACCGCCGAACCGGCGCGGGGCGGACTCACAAGCCCCGCAGAGCCGTGGGCACTTAGTCGTTTTTTCGAAAGTTGACACTTAGCCGTTTTTTCGAAAGTTGACACTTAGCCGTTTTTTCGAAAGTCGACACTTAGCCGTTTTTTCGAAAGTTGACACTTAGTCGTTTTTTCGCCGATTTTGCTGGGACCTCCAGGCGAGGACCGGCGTTTTTCGTCTTCCGGGTCCGACCCGGGAACCAGCGCCGAGCGGACACATTCGCTCGCTAGTGCCGTTGGCACTTAGAAAATTTTTCGTTTGTCATGAGCTCCGGGCGGAGACCGGCGTTTTTCGTCTTCCGGGTTCGACCCGGGAACCAGCGCCGAGCGGACACATTCGCTCGCTAGTGCCGTTGGCACTTAGAAAATTTTTCGTTTGTCATGAGCTCCGGGCGGAGAGCGGCGTTTTTCGTCTTCCGGGTTCGACCCGGGAACCAGCGCCGAGCGGACACATTCGCTCGCTAGTGCCGTTGGCACTTAGAAAATTTTTCGTTTGTCATGAGCTCCGGGCGGAGACCGGCGTTTTTCGTCTTCCGGGTTCGACCCGGGAACCAGCGCCGAGCGGACACATTCGCTCGCTAGTGCCGTTGGCACTTAGAAAATTTTTCGTTTGTCATGAGCTCCGGGCGGAGACCGGCGTTTTTCGTCTTCCGGGTTCGACCCGGGAACCAGCGCCGAGCGGACACATTCGCTCGCTAGTGCCGTTGGCACTTAGAAAATTTTTCGTTTGTCATGAGCTCCGGGCGGAGAGCGGCGTTTTTCGTCTTCCGGGTTCGACCCGGGAACCAGCGCCGAGCGGACACATTCGCTCGCTAGTGCCGTTGGCACTTAGAAAATTTTTCATTTGTCATGAGCTCCGGGCGGAGAGCGGCGTTTTTCGTCTTCCGGGTTCGACCCGGGAACCAGCGCCGAGCGGACACATTCGCTCGCTAGTGCCGTTGGCACTTAGAAAATTTTTCGTTTGTCATGAGCTCCGGGCGGAGAGCGGCGTTTTTCGTCTTCCGGGTTCGACCCGGGAACCAGCGCCGAGCGGACACATTCGCTCGCTAGTGCCGTTGGCACTTAGAAAATTTTTCGTTTGTCATGAGCTCCGGGCGGAGACCGGCGTTTTTCGTCTTCCGGGTTCGACCCGGGAACCAGCGCCGAGCGGACACATTCGCTCGC
This sequence comes from Syngnathus leptorhynchus, assembly GCF_054491065.1. Classification (NCBI taxonomy): domain Eukaryota; kingdom Metazoa; phylum Chordata; class Actinopteri; order Syngnathiformes; family Syngnathidae; genus Syngnathus; species Syngnathus leptorhynchus. Next base: position 7,028 of record NW_028232515.1, on the reverse strand, counting down.
TAGTGCCGTTGGCACTTAGAAGATTTTTCGTTTGTCATGAGCTCCGGGCGGAGACCGGCGTTTTTCGTCTTCCGGGTTCGACCCGGGAACCAGCGCCGAGCGGACACATTCGCTCGCTAGTGCCGTTGGCACTTAGAAAATTTTTCGTTTGTCATGAGCTCCGGGCGGAGACCGGCATTTTTCGTCATTCGAGGCCGACGGGGGAACCAGCCGGAGCGGACACGTTTGCTCGGAAGAGCCGTTGGCACTTAGAAAAAATTCCGTGTCTCGTGAGCTCCAGGGGGGACAGGCTGGTTTTATTCATCCGTAGCCGACATGGGAACCAGCGCGGAGCGGATTGGTGTTGCGCTGGCATATACCTCATCTCTCTCAGGAGTCCCCCCCTTATACGTGCCGATGGTGTTTTGGAAAACGGGGGGTAACTGGATGAGTACACTGACTAGGGGGACCAGTACACTAGCGAGGGGGACCAGTACACTGACTAGTGGGACCAACACACTATGAGCGCCTGGTACCTAAAATGGAAGTATAGAGGCCGAATTTCGGGCAAGATCACGCCGGGTTAGGCTTCCAGGACCTCGGCTAAGCAATTTTAACGGGTCGCCCGGTTCTTTTTTGATCCAGCCCGGTTCTTTTTTTTATCCAGCCCGGTTCTTTTTACACTTCCAGCTGGAGCTCGGGAGCGGCTTTTTGCACAAGAACACGCCGTGTTAGGCTTCCAGGACCTCGGCTAAGCAATTTTAACGGGTCGCCCGGTTCTTTTTTTTATCCAGCCCGGTTCTTTTTTTATCCAGCCCGGTTCTTTTTACACTTCCAGCTGGAGCTCGGGAGCGGCTTTTTGCACAAGAACACGCCGTGTTAGGCTTCCAGGACCTCGGCTAAGCAATTTTAACGGGTCGCCCGGTTCTTTTTTTTATCCAGCCCGGTTCTTTTTTTATCCAGCCCGGTTCTTTTTACACTTCCAGCTGGAGCTCGGGAGCGGCTTTTTGCACAAGATCACGCCGTGTTAGGCTTCCAGGACCTCGGCTAAGCAATTTTAACGGGTCGCCCGGTTCTTTTTTGATCCAGCCCGGTTCTTTTTTTTATCCAGCCTGGTTCTTTTTACACTTCCAGCTGGAGCTCGGGAGCGGCTTTTTGCACAAGAACACGCCGTGTTAGGCTTCCAGGACCTCGGCTAAGCAATTTTAACGGGTCGCCCGGTTCTTTTTTGATCCAGCCCGGTTCTTTTTTTATCCAGCCTGGTTCTTTTTACACTTCCAGCTGGAGCTCGGGAGCGGCTTTTTGCACAAGATCACGCCGTGTTAGGCTTCCAGGACCTCGGCTAAGCAATTTTAACGGGTCGCCCGGTTCTTTTTTGAACCAGCCCGGTTCTTTTTTTGATCCAGCCCGGTTCTTTTTAAACTTCCAGCTGGAGCTCGGGAGCGGCTTTTGCACAAGATCACGCCGGGTTAGGCTTCCAGGACCTCGGCTAAGCAATTTTAACGGGTCGCCCGGTTCTTTTTTGATCCAGCCCGGTTCTTTTTTTTATCCAGCCTGGTTCTTTTTACACTTCCAGCTGGAGCTCGGGAGCGGCTTTTTGCACAAGATCACGCCGTGTTAGGCTTCCAGGACCTCGGCTAAGCAATTTTAACGGGTCGCCCGGTTCTTTTTTGATCCAGCCCGGTTCTTTTTTTATCCAGCCCGGTTCTTTTTACACTTCCAGCTGGAGCTCGGGAGCGGCTTTTTGCACAAGATCACGCCGTGTTAGGCTTCCAGGACCTCGGCTAAGCAATTTTAACGGGTCGCCCGGTTCTTTTTTGATCCAGCCCGGTTCTTTTTTTTATCCAGCCCGGTTCTTTTTACACTTCCAGCTGGAGCTCGGGAGCGGCTTTTTGCACAAGATCACGCCGTGTTAGGCTTCCAGGACCTCGGCGAAGCAATTTTAACGGGTCGCCCGGTTCTTTTTTGATCCAGCCCGGTTCTTTTTTTTATCCAGCCCGGTTCTTTTTACACTTCCAGCTGGAGCTCGGGAGCGGCTTTTTGCACAAGATCACGCCGGGTTAGGCTTCCAGGACCTCGGCTAAGCAATTTTAACGGGTCGCCCGGTTCTTTTTTGATCCAGCCCGGTTCTTTTTTTATCCAGCCCGGTTCTTTTTACACTTCCAGCTGGAGCTCGGGAGCGGCTTTTTGCACAAGATCACGCCGGGTTAGGCTTCCAGGACCTCGGCTAAGCAATTTTAACGGGTCCCCCGGTTCTTTTTTGATCCAGCCCGTTCTTTTTTTATCCAGCCCGGTTCTTTTTACACTTCCAGCTGGAGCTCGGGAGCGGCTTTTTGCACAAGATCACGCCGTGTTAGGCTTCCAGGACCTCGGCTAAGCAATTTTAACGGGTCGCCCGGTTCTTTTTTGAACCAGCCCGGTTCTTTTTTTGATCCAGCCCGGTTCTTTTTAAACTTCCAGCTGGAGCTCGGGAGCGGCTTTTTGCACAAGATCACGCCGGGTTAGGCTTCCAGGACCTCGGCTAAGCAATTTTAACGGGTCGCCCGGTTCTTTTTTGATCCAGCCCGGTTCTTTTTTTTATCCAGCCTGGTTCTTTTTACACTTCCAGCTGGAGCTCGGGACCGGCTTTTTGCACAAGATCACGCCGTGTTAGGCTTCCAGGACCTCGGCTAAGCAATTTTAACGGGTCGCCCGGTTCTTTTTTGATCCAGCCCGGTTCTTTTTTTATCCAGCCCGGTTCTTTTTACACTTCCAGCTGGAGCTCGGGAGCGGCTTTTTGCACAAGATCACGCCGTGTTAGGCTTCCAGGACCTCGGCTAAGCAATTTTAACGGGTCGCCCGGTTCTTTTTTGATCCAGCCCGGTTCTTTTTTTTATCCAGCCCGGTTCTTTTTACACTTCCAGCTGGAGCTCGGGAGCGGCTTTTTGCACAAGATCACGCCGGGTTAGGCTTCCAGGACCTCGGCAAAGCAATTTTAACGGGTCCCCCGGTTCTTTTTTGATCCAGCCCGGTTCTTTTTTTATCCAGCCCGGTTCTTTTTACACTTCCAGCTGGAGCTCGGGAGCGGCTTTTTGCACAAGATCACGCCGGGTTAGGCTTCCAGGACCTCGGCTAAGCAATTTTAACGGGTCCCCCGGTTCTTTTTTGATCCAGCCCGGTTCTTTTTTTATCCAGCCCGGTTCTTTTTACACTTCCAGCTGGAGCTCGGGAGCGGCTTTTTGCACAAGATCACGCCGTGTTAGGCTTCCAGGACCTCGGCTAAGCAATTTTAACGGGTCGCCCGGTTCTTTTTTGATCCAGCCCGGTTCTTTTTCCACTTCCAGCTGGAGCTCAGCAGCGGCTTTTTGCACAAGATCACGCCGGGTTAGGCTTCCAGGACCTCGGCTAAGCACTTCTAACGGGTCGCCCGGTTCTTTTTTTGAACCAGCCCGGTTCTTTTTACACTTCCAGCTGGAGCTCAGCAGCGGCTTTTTGCACAAGATCACGCCGGGTTAGGGTTCCAGGACCTCGGCTAAGCAATTTTAACGGGCCGCCCGGTTCTTTTTTTGATCCAGCCCGGTTCTTTTTACACTTCCAGCTGGAGCTCAGCAGCGGCTTTTTGCACAAGATCACGCCGGGTTAGGCTTCCAGGACCTCGGCTAAGCACTTCTAACGGGCCCTGGTCCACCCCTGCCAGCGCATTTCAAAACTTGGCATTAATTTCGACCTAAGAGACGAAGTCTGATTTTTTTCTACCACTTGGGCGGCCTTTTTGCACCCAGAACACCCGCACCGGCACCATAAATTCGAAGGGTGCCGAGTGCGTCGGCGCAGATTCTGCGACGGAGTGACACTTCCCTCTTGTGGACATTCGGCGGTAGGTGAAATGCGCACTCGGTCTTCTCTTTTCTTTTCCTTCCAGTGAAACTTTGGCAACATTCTGCGAGCTGCTGGCTTCCAGAACCTCGGCCAAGCAGGTGGAGGATTTTTTTCCACTTCCAGCTGGAGGTGAGGAGGGACTTTTTGGGCAAGATCACGCCGACTTAGCAAGCAAGGTGGAAGTGCCAGCATGCTCCGTGGCTGGAAGTGTGGATGTGGAGCTCCAGCACCCTCCCTGCCTATGGAAGTGTGGAGCTCCAGCACCCTCCCTGCCTATGGAAGTGTGGAGCTCCAGCACCCTCCCTGCCTATGGAAGTGTGGAGCTCCAGCACCCTCCCTGCCTATGGAAGTGTGGAGCTCCAGCACCCTCCCTGCCTATGGAAGTGTGGAGCTCCAGCACCCTCCCTGCCTATGGAAGTGTGGAGCTCCAGCACCCTCCCTGCCTATGGAAGTGTGGAGCTCCAGCACCCTCCCTGCCTATGGAAGTGTGGAGCTCCAGCACCCTCCCTGCCTATGGAAGTGTGGAGCTCCAGCACCCTCCCTGCCTATGGAAGTGTGGAGCTCCAGCACCCTCCCTGCCTATGGAAGTGTGGAGCTCCAGCACCCTCCCTGCCTATGGAAGTGTGGAGCTCCAGCACCCTCCCTGCCTATGGAAGAGCCACCTCCGCGGGCATGCTGCTCAACCACGCCGGCCCAGAGTTCCAGCAGCTCGGCTACACTCTCTCACAAGCCCCGCCTGGAGCTCCCCAGCCCGCCCCTGGTACCTCAACTACCGAGGCCAGCCGCTCGACCAGGCCGGCCCAGAGTTCCAGCCGCTCGGCTTCACTCTCTCACAAGCCCCGCCTGGAGCTCCCCAGCCCGCCCCTGGTACCTCAACTACCGAGGCCAGCCGCTCGACCACGCCGGCGCAGAGTTCCAGCCGCTCGGATAAGCTCTGCCACTCTCCCGCTAAGCAGCCACCGGTAACGGGGAAATGTCGCCGCCTTGTGGACACGCACCTTGTAAATGAATGGGCTTTCGCACTTAGTGCAATTTTCGCCAGCTCCGTGGCTGCAAGTATGGAGCTATGGAGCCACCAGCCAGGCTGGAGCTCTGGAGCTATGGAAGTTTGGAGCTCTGGAGCTATGGAGCTATGGAGCTATGGAGCTATGGAGCTATGGAGCTATGGAGCTCTGGGGCTATGGAGCTATGGAGCTATGGAGCTATGGAAGTATGGAGCTATGGAGCTATGGATGTATGGAGCTATGGAAGTATGGAGCTATGGAGCTATGGAAGTCTGGAGCTATGGAAGTATGGAGCTATGGAGCTATGGAAGTATGGAGCTATGGAGCTATGGAGCTATGGAGCTATGGAGCCACCAGCCAGCACCCTCCGTGGCTCAACCACACCGGCCCAGAGTTCCAGCCGCTCGGCTTCACTCTCTCACAAGCCCCGCCTGGAGCTCCCCAGCCCACCCCTGGTACCTCAACTACCGAGGCCAGCCGCTCGACCAGGCCGGCCGAGAGTTCCAGCCGCTCGGCTTCACTCTCTCACAAGACCCGCCTGGAGCTCCCCGGCCCACCCCTGGTACCTCAACTACCGAGGCCAGCCGCTCGACCACGCCGGCCGAGAGTTCCAGCCGCTCGGCTTCACTCTCTCACAAGACCCGCCTGGAGCTCCCCGGCCCACCCCTGGTACCTCAACTACCGAGGCCAGCCGTTCGACCACGCCGGCGCAGAGTTCCAGCCGCTCGGATAAGCTCTGTCACTCTCCTGCCGCGCAGCCACCGGTAACGGGGAAATGTCGCCGCCTTGTGGACACGCCCTTGTAAATGAATGGGCTTTCGCACTTAGTGCAATTTTCGCCAACTCTCTGACTGGAGCTATGGAAGTATGGAGCTATGGAGCCACCAGCCACCCAGGCTGGAGCTATGGAGCTCTGGAGGTATGGAGCTCTGGTGCTATGGAAGTATGGAGCTATGGAGCTATGGAAGTATGGAGCTATGGAGCTATGGAGCTCTGGAAGTATGGAGCTATGGTGCTATGGAGCTATGGAGCTATGGAGCTATGGAGCTCTGGAAGTATGGAGCTCTGGTGCTATGGAGCTATGGAGCTCTGGTGCTATGGAGCTATGGAGCTCTGGTGCTATGGAGCTCTGGTGCTATGGAGCTCTGGTGCTATGGAGCTATGGTGCTATGGAGCTATGGAGCTCTGGAGGTATGGAGCTCTGGAGGTATGGAGCTCTGGAGGTATGGAGCTCTGGTGCTATGGAGCTATGGAGCTCTGGTGCTATGGAGCTATGGAGCTCTGGTGCTATGGAGCTATGGAGCTCTGGTGCTATGGAGCTATGGAGCTATGGAGCCACCAGCCAGCACCCTCCGTGGCTGGATCAATGGAAGTGTTTTAGGTACCAGGCAGCCAAAGGGCCGGGGCCTCACGCTCGACCACGCCGGCGCAGAGTTCCAGCCGCTCGGATAAGCTCTGTCACTCACCCGCCGCGCAGCCACCGGTAACGGGGAAATGTCGCCGCCTGGCGGACACGCCGTTGTAAATGAATGGGCTTTCGCACTTAGTGCAATTTTCGCCAACTCTCTGACTGGAGCTATGGAAGTATGGAGCTATGGAGCCACCAGCCACCCAGGCTGGAGCTATGGAGCTCTGGAGCTATGGAGCTATGGAGCTCTGGTGCTATGGAGCTATGGAGCTCTGGTGCTATGGAGCTATGGAGCTGGTGCTATGGAGCTATGGAGCTCTGGTGCTATGGAGCTATGGAGCTCTGGTGCTATGGAGCTATGGAGCTCTGGTGCTATGGAGCTATGGAGCTCTGGAGGTATGGAGGTATGGAGCTCTGGTGCTATGGAGCTATGGAGCTCTGGTGCTATGGAGCTCTGGTGCTATGGAGCTATGGAGCTCTGGTGCTATGGAGCTATGGAGCTCTGGTGCTATGGAGCTATGGAGCTCTGGTGCTATGGAGCTCTGGTGCTATGGAGCTATGGAGCTCTGGTGCTATGGAGCTATGGAGCTCTGGTGCTATGGAGCTCTGGTGCTATGGAGCTATGGAGCTCTGGTGCTATGGAGCTCTGGAGCTCTGGAGGTATGGAGCTATGGAGGTATGGAGCCACCAGCCAGCACCCTCCGTGGCTGGATCAATGGAAGTGTTTTAGGTACCAGGCAGCCAAAGGGCCGAGGCCTCACGCTCGACCACGCCGGCGC
>NW_028232514.1:20000-31194 GCF_054491065.1 Syngnathus leptorhynchus | reverse complement strand
GCGCTGAGCGGACGCCAAAGTTCGGCAGGGCCGTGGGCACTTAGAAACTTTTTGCCAAGTTGGCTGTGAGCTCCAGGAGGAGACCGTTATTTTTCGTCATTCGAGGCCGACTGCGGAACCGGCGCTGAGCGGACGCCAAAGTTCGGCAGGGCCGTGGGCACTTAGAAACTTTTTGCCAAGTTGGCTGTGAGCTCCAGGAGGAGACCGTTATTTTTCGTCATTCGAGGCCGACTGCGGAACCGGCGCTGGGCGGACGCCAAAGCTCGGCAGGGCCGTGGGCACTTAGAAACTTTTTGCCAAGTTGGCTGTGAGCTCCAGGAGGAGACCGTCATTTTTCGTCATTCGAGGCCGACTGCGGCACCGGCGCTGAGCGGACGCCAAAGCTCGGCAGGGCCGTGGGCACTTAGAAACTTTTTGCCAAGTTGGCTGTGAGCTCCAGGAGGAGACCGTTATTTTTCGTCATTCGAGGCCGACTGCGGAACCGGCGCTGGGCGGACGCCAAAGCTCGGCAGGGCCGTGGGCACTTAGAAACTTTTTGCCAAGTTGGCTGTGAGCTCCAGGAGGAGACCGTCATTTTTCGTCATTCGAGGCCGACTGCGGCACCGGCGCTGAGCGGACGCCAAAGCTCGGCAGGGCCGTGGGCACTTTGCCACTTTTTCGCCACAATTGGCTGTGAGCTCCAGGAGGAGACCGTTATTTTTCGTCATTCTAGGCCGGTTGCAGAACCGGCGCGGCTCGGATGCACGAGCCCGCAGAGCCGTGGGCACTTAGAAAAATTTCAGAGAGGCGACACTTTGCCATTTTTTCAGAGAGGTGACACTTAGTCGTTTTTCGAAAGTTGACACTTAGCCGTTTTTTCGAAAGTTGACACTTAGTCGTTTTTTCGAAAGTTGACACTTAGTCGTTTTTTCGCCAAAGTGCCCACCTCCAGCGCGTGCCACGGCGCTTTCCAGGTCTTCTATCCGACCTTGTGCTGTCGAGGACGGCGTGTCCGACGCCGTGGGGAGACCAGCACCATCTCCTCCATACTCGTAAACGAGGTGCTTTGGAAAACGGGGGGAAAGTCGATGAGTACACTGACTACTGGGACCATTTCATTGTACTCTGGCGCACCTGAAGACCAAAAAGGTACTGCACCTTAGCCCGGGTACCTCACCCCCTGGTACCTCGAGGTGAGCTCCAGGGAGAGAGGCTGATTTTTTGCTTTTTGAGGCCGACCACCGAACCGGCGCGGGGCGGACTCACAAGCCCCGCAGAGCCGTGGGCACTTAGTCGTTTTTTCGAAAGTTGACACTTAGTCGTTTTTTCGCCGATTTTGCTGGGACCTCCAGGCGAGGACCGGCGTTTTTCGTCTTCCGGGTCCGACCCGGGAACCAGCGCCGAGCGGACACATTCGCTCGCTAGTGCCGTTGGCACTTAGAAAATTTTTCGTTTGTCATGAGCTCCGGGCGGAGACCGGCGTTTTTCGTCTTCCGGGTCCGACCCGGGAACCAGCGCCGAGCGGACACATTCGCTCGCAAGTGCCGTTGGCACTTAGAAAATTTTTCGTTTGTCATGAGCTCCGGGCGGAGAGCGGCGTTTTTCGTCTTCCGGGTTCGACCCGGGAACCAGCGCCGAGCGGACACATTCGCTCGCTAGTGCCGTTGGCACTTAGAAAATTTTTCGTTTGTCATGAGCTCCGGGCGGAGACCGGCGTTTTTTGTCTTCCGGGTTCGACCCGGGAACCAGCGCCGAGCGGACACATTCGCTCGCTAGTGCCGTTGGCACTTAGAAAATTTTTCGTTTGTCATGAGCTCCGGGCGGAGAGCGGCGTTTTTCGTCTTCCGGGTTCGACCCGGGAACCAGCGCCGAGCGGACACATTCGCTCGCTAGTGCCGTTGGCACTTAGAAAATTTTTCGTTTGTCATGAGCTCCGGGCGGAGAGCGGCGTTTTTCGTCTTCCGGGTTCGACCCGGGAACCAGCGCCGAGCGGACACATTCGCTCGCTAGTGCCGTTGGCACTTAGAAAATTTTTCGTTTGTCATGAGCTCCGGGCGGAGAGCGGCGTTTTTCGTCTTCCGGGTTCGACCCGGGAACCAGCGCCGAGCGGACACATTCGCTCGCTAGTGCCGTTGGCACTTAGAAAATTTTTCGTTTGTCATGAGCTCCGGGCGGAGAGCGGCGTTTTTCGTCTTCCGGGTTCGACCCGGGAACCAGCGCCGAGCGGACACATTCGCTCGCTAGTGCCGTTGGCACTTAGAAAATTTTTCGTTTGTCATGAGCTCCGGGCGGAGAGCGGCGTTTTTCGTCTTCCGGGTTCGACCCGGGAACCAGCGCCGAGCGGACACATTCGCTCGCTAGTGCCGTTGGCACTTAGAAAATTTTTCGTTTGTCATGAGCTCCGGGCGGAGAGCGGCGTTTTTCGTCTTCCGGGTTCGACCCGGGAACCAGCGCCGAGCGGACACATTCGCTCGCTAGTGCCGTTGGCACTTAGAAAATTTTTCGTTTGTCATGAGCTCCGGGCGGAGACCGGCATTTTTCGTCATTCGAGGCCGACGGGGGAACCAGCCGGAGCGGACACGTTTGCTCGGAAGAGCCGTTGGCACTTAGAAAAAATTCCGTGTCTCGTGAGCTCCAGGGGGGACAGGCTGGTTTTATTCATCCGTAGCCGACATGGGAACCAGCGCGGAGCGGATTGGTGTTGCGCTGCCATATACCTCATCTCTCTCAAGAGTCCCCCCCTTATACGTGCCGATGGTGTTTTGGAAAACGGGGGGTAACTGGATGAGTACACTGACTAGTGGGACCAAGTACACTAATAGCCCCTGGTACCTAAAATGGAAGTATAGAGGCCGACTTTCGGGCAAGATCACGCCGGGTTAGGCTTCCAGGACCTCGGCTAAGCAATTTTAACGGGTTGCCCGGTTCTTTTTTGAACCAGCCCGGTTCTTTTTTTTTATCCAGCCCGGTTCTTTTTACACTTCCAGCTGGAGCTCGGGAGCGGCTTTTTGCACAAGATCACGCCGTGTTAGGCTTCCAGGACCTCAGCTAAGCAATTTTAACGGGTCGCCCGGTTCTTTTTTGATCCAGCCCGGTTCTTTTTTTTATCCAGCCTGGTTCTTTTTACACTTCCAGCTGGAGCTCGGGAGCGGCTTTTTGCACAAGAACACGCCGTGTTAGGCTTCCAGGACCTCGGCTAAGCAATTTTAACGGGTCGCCCGGTTCTTTTTTGATCCAGCCCGGTTCTTTTTTTTATCCAGCCTGGTTCTTTTTACACTTCCAGCTGGAGCTCGGGAGCGGCTTTTTGCACAAGAACACGCCGTGTTAGGCTTCCAGGACCTCGGCTAAGCAATTTTAACGGGTCGCCCGGTTCTTTTTTGATCCAGCCCGGTTCTTTTTTTTATCCAGCCTGGTTCTTTTTACACTTCCAGCTGGAGCTCGGGAGCGGCTTTTTGCACAAGATCACGCCGTGTTAGGCTTCCAGGACCTCGGCTAAGCAATTTTAACGGGTCGCCCGGTTCTTTTTTTTTATCCAGCCCGGTTCTTTTTTTATCCAGCCCGGTTCTTTTTACACTTCCAGCTGGAGCTCGGGAGCGGCTTTTTGCACAAGATCACGCCGTGTTAGGCTTCCAGGACCTCGGCTAAGCAATTTTAACGGGTCGCCCGGTTCTTTTTTGATCCAGCCCGGTTCTTTTTTTTATCCAGCCTGGTTCTTTTTACACTTCCAGCTGGAGCTCGGGAGCGGCTTTTTGCACAAGAACACGCCGTGTTAGGCTTCCAGGACCTCGGCTAAGCAATTTTAACGGGTTGCCCGGTTCTTTTTTGAACCAGCCCGGTTCTTTTTTTTATCCAGCCTGGTTCTTTTTACACTTCCAGCTGGAGCTCGGGAGCGGCTTTTTGCACAAGAACACGCCGTGTTAGGCTTCCAGGACCTCGGCTAAGCAATTTTAACGGGTCGCCCGGTTCTTTTTTGATCCAGCCCGGTTCTTTTTTTTATCCAGCCTGGTTCTTTTTACACTTCCAGCTGGAGCTCGGGAGCGGCTTTTTGCACAAGATCACGCCGTGTTAGGCTTCCAGGACCTCGGCTAAGCAATTTTAACGGGTCGCCCGGTTCTTTTTTTTATCCAGCCCGGTTCTTTTTTTTATCCAGCCCGGTTCTTTTTACACTTCCAGCTGGAGCTCGGGAGCGGCTTTTTGCACAAGATCACGCCGTGTTAGGCTTCCAGGACCTCGGCTAAGCAATTTTAACGGGTCGCCCGGTTCTTTTTTGATCCAGCCCGGTTCTTTTTTTTATCCAGCCTGGTTCTTTTTACACTTCCAGCTGGAGCTCGGGAGCGGCTTTTTGCACAAGAACACGCCGTGTTAGGCTTCCAGGACCTCGGCTAAGCAATTTTAACGGGTTGCCCGGTTCTTTTTTGAACCAGCCCGGTTCTTTTTTTTATCCAGCCTGGTTCTTTTTACACTTCCAGCTGGAGCTCGGGAGCGGCTTTTTGCACAAGAACACGCCGTGTTAGGCTTCCAGGACCTCGGCTAAGCAATTTTAACGGGTCGCCCGGTTCTTTTTTGATCCAGCCCGGTTCTTTTTTTTATCCAGCCTGGTTCTTTTTACACTTCCAGCTGGAGCTCGGGAGCGGCTTTTTGCACAAGATCACGCCGTGTTAGGCTTCCAGGACCTCGGCTAAGCAATTTTAACGGGTCGCCCGGTTCTTTTTTTTATCCAGCCCGGTTCTTTTTTTATCCAGCCCGGTTCTTTTTACACTTCCAGCTGGAGCTCGGGAGCGGCTTTTTGCACAAGATCACGCCGTGTTAGGCTTCCAGGACCTCGGCTAAGCAATTTTAACGGGTCGCCCGGTTCTTTTTTGATCCAGCCCGGTTCTTTTTTTTATCCAGCCTGGTTCTTTTTACACTTCCAGCTGGAGCTCGGGAGCGGCTTTTTGCACAAGAACACGCCGTGTTAGGCTTCCAGGACCTCGGCTAAGCAATTTTAACGGGTCGCCCGGTTCTTTTTTTTATCCAGCCCGGTTCTTTTTTTATCCAGCCCGGTTCTTTTTACACTTCCAGCTGGAGCTCGGGAGCGGCTTTTTGCACAAGATCACGCCGTGTTAGGCTTCCAGGACCTCGGCTAAGCAATTTTAACGGGTCGCCCGGTTCTTTTTTGATCCAGCCCGGTTCTTTTTTTTATCCAGCCCGGTTCTTTTTACACTTCCAGCTGGAGCTTGGGAGCGGCTTTTTGCACAAGAACACGCCGTGTTAGGCTTCCAGGACCTCGGCTAAGCAATTTTAACGGGTCGCCCGGTTCTTTTTTGATCCAGCCCGGTTCTTTTTACACTTCCAGCTGGAGCTCGGGAGCGGCTTTTTGCACAAGATCACGCCGGGTTAGGCTTCCAGGACCTCGGCTAAGCAATTTTAACGGGCCGCCCGGTTCTTTTTTTTTATCCAGCCCGGTTCTTTTTTTTATCCAGCCTGGTTCTTTTTACACTTCCAGCTGGAGCTCGGGAGCGGCTTTTTGCACAAGATCACGCCGTGTTAGGCTTCCAGGACCTCGGCTAAGCAATTTTAACGGGTCGCCCGGTTCTTTTTTGATCCAGCCCGGTTCTTTTTCCACTTCCAGCTGGAGCTCAGCAGCGGCTTTTTGCACAAGATCACGCCGGGTTAGGCTTCCAGGACCTCGGCTAAGCACTTCTAACGGGTCGCCCGGTTCTTTTTTTGAACCAGCCCGGTTCTTTTTACACTTCCAGCTGGAGCTCAGCAGCGGCTTTTTGCACAAGATCACGCCGGGTTAGGGTTCCAGGACCTCGGCTAAGCAATTTTAAAGGGCCGCCCGGTTCTTTTTTTGATCCAGCCCGGTTCTTTTTACACTTCCAGCTGGAGCTCAGCAGCGGCTTTTTGCACAAGATCACGCCGGGTTAGGCTTCCAGGACCTCGGCTAAGCACTTCTAACGGGCCCTGGTCCACCCCTGCCAGTGCATTTCAAAACTTGGCATTAATTTCGACCTAAGAGACGAAGTCTGATTTTTTTCTACCACTTGGGCGGCCTTTTTGCACCCAGAACACCCGCACCGGCACCATAAATTCGAAGGGTGCCGAGTGCGTCGGCGCAGATTCTGCGACGGAGTGACACTTCCCTCTTGTGGACATTCGGCGGTAGGTGAAATGCGCACTCGGTCTTCTCTTTTCTTTTCCTTCCAGTGAAACTTTGGCAACATTCTGCGAGCTGCTGGCTTCCAGAACCTCGGCCAAGCAGGTGGAGGATTTTTTTCCACTTCCAGCTGGAGGTGAGGAGGGACTTTTTGGGCAAGATCACGCCGACTTAGCAAGCAAGGTGGAAGTGCCAGCATGCTCCGTGGCTGGAAGTGTGGATGTGCCAGCACCCTCCCTGCCTATGGAAGTGTGGAGCTCCAGCACCCTCCCTGCCTATGGAAGTGTGGAGCTCCAGCACCCTCCCTGCCTATGGAAGTGTGGAGCTCCAGCACCCTCCCTGCCTATGGAAGTGTGGAGCTCCAGCACCCTCCCTGCCTATGGAAGTGTGGAGCTCCAGCACCCTCCCTGCCTATGGAAGTGTGGAGCTCCAGCACCCTCCCTGCCTATGGAAGTGTGGAGCTCCAGCACCCTCCCTGCCTATGGAAGTGTGGAGCTCCAGCACCCTCCCTGCCTATGGAAGTGTGGAGCTCCAGCACCCTCCCTGCCTATGGAAGTGTGGAGCTCCAGCACCCTCCCTGCCTATGGAAGTGTGGAGCTCCAGCACCCTCCCTGCCTATGGAAGTGTGGAGCTCCAGCACCCTCCCTGCCTATGGAAGTGTGGAGCTCCAGCACCCTCCCTGCCTATGGAAGTGTGGAGCTCCAGCACCCTCCCTGCCTATGGAAGTGTGGAGCTCCAGCACCCTCCCTGCCTATGGAAGTGTGGAGCTCCAGCACCCTCCCTGCCTATGGAAGTGTGGAGCTCCAGCACCCTCCCTGCCTATGGAAGTGTGGAGCTCCAGCACCCTCCCTGCCTATGGAAGTGTGGAGCTCCAGCACCCTCCCTGCCTATGGAAGTGTGGAGCTCCAGCACCCTCCCTGCCTATGGAAGTGTGGAGCTCCAGCACCCTCCCTGCCTATGGAAGTGTGGAGCTCCAGCACCCTCCCTGCCTATGGAAGTGTGGAGCTCCAGCACCCTCCCTGCCTATGGAAGTGTGGAGCTCCAGCACCCTCCCTGCCTATGGAAGTGTGGAGCTCCAGCACCCTCCCTGCCTATGGAAGTGTGGAGCTCCAGCACCCTCCCTGCCTATGGAAGTGTGGAGCTCCAGCACCCTCCCTGCCTATGGAAGTGTGGAGCTCCAGCACCCTCCCTGCCTATGGAAGTGTGGAGCTCCAGCACCCTCCCTGCCTATGGAAGTGTGGAGCTCCAGCACCCTCCCTGCCTATGGAAGTGTGGAGCTCCAGCACCCTCCCTGCCTATGGAAGTGTGGAGCTCCAGCACCCTCCCTGCCTATGGAAGTGTGGAGCTCCAGCACCCTCCCTGCCTATGGAAGTGTGGAGCTCCAGCACCCTCCCTGCCTATGGAAGTGTGGAGCTCCAGCACCCTCCCTGCCTATGGAAGTGTGGAGCTCCAGCACCCTCCCTGCCTATGGAAGTGTGGAGCTCCAGCACCCTCCCTGCCTATGGAAGTGTGGAGCTCCAGCACCCTCCCTGCCTATGGAAGTGTGGAGCTCCAGCACCCTCCCTGCCTATGGAAGTGTGGAGCTCCAGCACCCTCCCTGCCTATGGAAGTGTGGAGCTCCAGCACCCTCCCTGCCTATGGAAGTGTGGAGCTCCAGCACCCTCCCTGCCTATGGAAGTGTGGAGCTCCAGCACCCTCCCTGCCTATGGAAGTGTGGAGCTCCAGCACCCTCCCTGCCTATGGAAGTGTGGAGCTCCAGCACCCTCCCTGCCTATGGAAGAGCCACCTCCGCGGGCATGCTGCTCAACCACGCCGGCCCAGAGTTCCAGCCGCTCGGCTACACTCTCTCACAAGCCCCGCCTGGAGCTCCCCAGCCCACCCCTGGTACCTCAACTACCGAGGCCAGCCGCTCGACCAGGCCGGCCCAGAGTTCCAGCCGCTCGGCTTCACTCTCTCACAAGCCCCGCCTGGAGCTCCCCAGCCCGCCCCTGGTACCTCAACTACCGAGGCCAGCCGCTCGACCAGGCCGGCCGAGAGTTCCAGCCGCTCGGCTTCACTCTCTCACAAGACCCGCCTGGAGCTCCCCGCCCCACCCCTGGTACCTCAACTACCGAGGCCAGCCGCTCGACCACGCCGGCGCAGAGTTCCAGCCGCTCGGATAAGCTCTGTCACTCACCCGCCGCGCAGCCACCGGTAACGGGGAAATGTCGCCGCCTGGCGGACACGCCGTTGTAAATGAATGGGCTTTCGCACTTAGTGCAATTTTCGCCAACTCTCTGACTGGAGCTATGGAAGTATGGAGCTATGGAGCCACCAGCCACCCAGGCTGGAGCTATGGAGCCATGGAGCTCTGGTGCTATGGAGCTCTGGAGGTATGGAGCTATGGAGCTATGGAGCTATGGAGCTATGGAGCCCTGGAGCTCTGGAGGTATGGAGCTATGGTGCTATGGAGCTCTGAAGCCATGGAGCTCTGGTGCTATGGAGCTCTGGAGCTCTGGAGGTATGGAGCTCTGGAGGTATGGAGCTATGGAGCCCTGGAGCCCTGGAGCTATGGAGCTATGGAGCTATGGAGCTCTGGAGCTATGGAAGTATGGAGCTATGGAGCTATGGATGTATGGAGCTATGGAGCCACCAGCCAGCCAGGCTGGAGCTATGGAAGTATGGAGCCATGGAGCTCTGGAGCTATGGAAGTATGGAGCTATGGAGCTATGGAGCTCTGGAGCTATGGAGCTAAGGAAGTATGGAGCTATGGAGCTCTGGAGCTATGGAAGTATGGAGCTATGGAGCTCTGGGGCTATGGAAGTATGGAGCTATGGAAGTATGGAGTTATGGAGCTATGGAAGTATGGAGCTATGGAGCTCTGGAGCTCTGGAGCTATGGAGCCACCAGCCAGCACCCTCCGTGGCTCAACCACGCCGGCCCAGAGTTCCAGCCGCTCGGCTTCACTCTCTCACAAGCCCCGCCTGGAGCTCCCCGGCCCACCCCTGGTACCTCAACTACCGAGGCCAGCCGCTCGACCACGCCGGCGCAGAGTTCCAGCCGCTCGGATTCACTCTCTCACAAGACCCGCCTGGAGCTCCCCGCCCCACCCCTGGTACCTCAACTACCGAGGCCAGCCGCTCGACCACGCCGGCGCAGAGTTCCAGCCGCTCGGATAAGCTCTGTCACTCACCCGCCGCGCAGCCACCGGTAACGGGGAAATGTCGCCGCCTTGTGGACACGCCGTTGTAAATGAATGGGCTTTCGCACTTAGTGCAATTTTAGCACACTCTCTGACTGGAGCTATGGAAGTATGGAGCTATGGAGCCACCAGCCACCCAGGCTGGAGCTATGGAGCTATGGAGCTCTGGTGCTATGGAGCTATGGAGCTCTGGTGCTATGGAGCTATGGAGCTCTGGTGCTATGGAGCTATGGAGCTCTGGTGCTATGGAGCTATGGAGCTCTGGTGCTATGGAGCTATGGAGCTCTGGTGCTATGGAGCTATGGAGCTCTGGTGCTATGGAGCTATGGAGCTCTGGTGCTATGGAGCTATGGAGCTCTGGTGCTATGGAGCTATGGAGCTCTGGTGCTATGGAGCTATGGAGCTCTGGTGCTATGGAGCTCTGGAGCTCTGGTGCTATGGAGCTATGGAGCTATGGAGCCACCAGCCAGCACCCTCCGTGGCTGGATCAATGGAAGTGTTTTAGGTACCAGGCAGCCAAAGGGCCGGGGCCTCACGCTCGACCACGCCGGCGCAGAGTTCCAGCCGCTCGGATAAGCTCTGTCACTCACCCGCCACGCAGCCACCGGTAACGGGGAAATGTCGCCGCCTGGCGGACACGCCGTTGTAAATGAATGGGCTTTCGCACTTAGTGCAATTTTCGCCAACTCTCTGACTGGAGCTATGGAAGTATGGAGCTATGGAGCCACCAGCCACCCAGGCTGGAGCTATGGAGCTCTGGAGGTATGGAGCCCTGGAGCTATGGAGCTATGGAGCCCTGGAGCTATGGAGCCCTGGAGCTATGGAGCTATGGAGCTCTGGTGCTATGGAGCTATGGAGCTCTGGTGCTATGGAGCTATGGAGCTCTGGTGCTATGGAGCTATGGAGCTCTGGTGCTATGGAGCTATGTAGCTCTGGTGCTATGGAGCTATGGAGCTCTGGTGCTATGGAGCTATGGAGCTCTGGTGCTATGGAGCTATGGAGCTCTGGTGCTATGGAGCTATGGAGCTCTGGTGCTATGGAGCTATGGAGCTATGGAGCCACCAGCCAGCACCCTCCGTGGCTGGATCAATGGAAGTGTTTTAGGTACCAGGCAGCCAAAGGGCCGGGGCCTCACGCTCGACCACGCCGGCGCAGAGTTCCAGCCGCTCGGATAAGCTCTGTCACTCACCCGCCACGCAGCCACCGGTAACGGGGAAATGTCGCCGCCTGGCGGACACGCCGTTGTAAATGAATGGGCTTTCGCACTTAGTGCAATTTTCGCCAACTCTCTGACTGGAGCTATGGAAGTATGGAGCTATGGAGCCACCAGCCACCCAGGCTGGAGCTATGGAGCTCTGGAGGTATGGAGCTATGGAGCCCTGGAGCTATGGAGCTATGGAGCCCTGGAGCTATGGAGCCCTGGAGCTATGGAGCTATGGAGCCCTGGTGCTATGGAGCTATGGAGCTCTGGTGCTATGGAGCTATGGAGCTCTGGTGCTATGGAGCTATGGAGCTCTGGTGCTATGGAGCTATGGAGCTATGGAGCTCTGGTGCTATGGAGCTATGGAGCTCTGGTGCTATGGAGCTATGGAGCTCTGGTGCTATGGAGCTATGGAGCTCTGGTGCTATGGAGCTCTGGTGCTATGGAGCTATGGAGCTCTGGTGCTATGGAGCTCTGGAGCTCTGGAGGTATGGAGCTATGGAGCCACCAGCCAGCACCCTCCGTGGCTGGATCAATGGAAGTGTTTTAGGTACCAGGCAGCCAAAGGGCCGAGGCCTCACGCTCGACCACGCCGGCGCAGAGTTCCAGCCGCTCGGATAAGCTCTGTCACTCACCCGCCGCGCAGCCACCGGTAACGGGGAAATGTCGCCGCCTTGTGGACACGCCGTTGTAA
>NW_028232514.1:0-7500 GCF_054491065.1 Syngnathus leptorhynchus | reverse complement strand
GACAACATTCGTAGTTGACACTTTGTGTCATTTTATCCGAGCGGGCGGGCGCCGCGAGGCGGACCGTCCGGGGCGACTCTCGGCCTGTGTTTAAGGAGCCGGCCGGGCATCACGCTCCTTCCTTGGATGGACAACATTCGCAGTTGACACTTTGTGTCATTTTATCCGAGCAGACGGGCGCCGCGAGGCGGACCGTCCGGGGCGACTCTCGGCCTGTGTTTTCGGAGCCGGCCGGGCATCACGCTCCCTCCTTGGATGGACAACATTCGTAGTTGACACTTTGTGTCATTTTATCCGAGCAGACGGGCGCCGCGAGGCGGACCGTCCGGGGCGACTCTCGGCCTGTGTTTAAGGAGCCGGCCGGGCATCACGCTCCTTCCTTGGATGGACAACATTCGTAGTTGACACTTTGTGTCATTTTATCCGAGCGGGCGGGCGCCGCGAGGCGGACCGTCCGGGGCGACTCTCGGCCTGTGTTTAAGGAGCCGGCCGGGCATCACGCTCCTTCCTTGGATGGACAACATTCGCAGTTGACACTTTG
The DNA here is from genome assembly GCF_054491065.1 of Syngnathus leptorhynchus. Classification (NCBI taxonomy): domain Eukaryota; kingdom Metazoa; phylum Chordata; class Actinopteri; order Syngnathiformes; family Syngnathidae; genus Syngnathus; species Syngnathus leptorhynchus. The sequence goes on along the minus strand of NW_028232514.1, from coordinate 6,959 downwards.
TGTCATTTTATCCGAGCAGACGGGCGCCGCGAGGCGGACCGTCCGGGGCGACTCTCGGCCTGTGTTTAAGGAGCCGGCCGGGCATCACGCTCCTTCCTTGGATGGACAACATTCGCAGTTGACACTTTGTGTCATTTTATCCGAGCAGACGGGCGCCGCGAGGCGGACCGTCCGGGGCGACTCTCGGCCTGTGTTTAAGGAGCCGGCCGGGCCTCAAGCTCCCTCCTTGGATGGACAACATTCGTAGTTGACACTTTGTGTCATTTTATCCGAGCGGGCGGGCGCCGCGAGGCGGACCGTCCGGGGCGACTCTCGGCCTGTGTTTAAGGAGCCGGCCGGGCATCACGCTCCTTCCTTGGATGGACAACATTCGCAGTTGACACTTTGTGTCATTTTATCCGAGCAGACGGGCGCCGCGAGGCGGACCGTCCGGGGCGACTCTCGGCCTGTGTTTTCGGAGCCGGCCGGGCATCACGCTCCCTCCTTGGATGGACAACATTCGTAGTTGACACTTTGTGTCATTTTATCCGAGCAGACGGGCGCCGCGAGGCGGACCGTCCGGGGCGACTCTCGGCCTGTGTTTAAGGAGCCGGCCGGGCATCACGCTCCTTCCTTGGATGGACAACATTCGCAGTTGACACTTTGTGTCATTTTGTTCGGCCTGTGTTTAAGGAGGCGGCCGTCCTCCACTCGGTCCGTGTTTAAGGAGCGACACTCGCGCTCCGGTTCGGCCTGTATTTAGGGAGGCGGCCGTCCTCCGCTTGGTCTGTGTTAAGGGCGACACTCTGTCCATGTTTGAGGAGCCTGGCCCTGACGCTCCTCTCCGGCCTGTGTTTAAGGAGGCGGCCGTCCTCCCCTTGGTCCGTGTTAAGGGCGACACTCGGTCCATGTTTGAGGAGCCTGGCCCTGACGCTCCTCTCCGGCCTGTGTTTAAGGAGGCGGCCGTCCTCCCCTTGGTCCGTGTTAAGGGCGACACTCGGTCCATGTTTGAGGAGCCTGGCCCTGACGCTCCTCTCCGGCCTGTGTTTAAGGAGGCGGCCGTCCTCCCCTTGGTCCGTGTTAAGGGCGACACTCGGTCCATGTTTGAGGAGCCTGGCCCTGACGCTCCTCTCCGGCCTGTGTTTAAGGAGGCGGCCGTCCTCCCCTTGGTCCGTGTTAAGGGCGACACTCGGTCCATGTTTAAGGAGCGGCCCTCGCGCTCCGGTTCGGCCTGTATTTAGGGAGGCGGCCGTCCTCCGCTTGGTCTGTGTTAAGGGCGACACTCGGTCCGTGTTTAAGGAGCCGGCCCTGACGCTCCTCTTCGGCCTGTGTTTAAGGAGGCGGCCGTCCTCCACTTCCTTCCATGCACCACCACATTCGCAGTTGACACTTTGCCATTTTTTCAGAGAGGTGACACTTAGTCGTTTTTTCGAAAGTTGACACTTAGTCGTTTTTTCGAAAGTTGACACTTTGCCGTTTTTTCAGAGAGGCGACACTTAGTCGTTTTTTCGAAAGTTGACACTTAGCCGTTTTTTCGAAAGTTGACACTTAGCCGTTTTTTCGAAAGTTGACACTTAGCCGTTTTTTCGAAAGTTGACACTTAGTCACTTTTTCGCCACAGTGACACCTCCAGCGCGTGCCACGGCGCTTTTCAGGTCTTCTATCCGACCTTGTGCTGTCGAGGACGGCGTGTCCGACGCCGTGGGGAGACCAGCACCATCTCCTCCATACTCGTAAACGGGGTGCTTTGGAAAACGGGGGGAAAGTCGATGAGTACACTGACTACTGGGACCATTTCATTGTACTCTGGCGCACCTGAAGACCAAAAAAGGTACTGCACCTTAGCCCGGGTACCTCACCCCCTGGTACCTCGAGGAGAACTTAGAAAAATTTCGACAAATTTTTGGTGAGCTCCAGGGAGAGAGGCTGATTTTTCGCTTTTTGAGGCCGACCGCCGAACCGGCGCGGGGCGGACTCACAAGCCCCGCAGAGCCGTGGGCACTTAGTCGTTTTTTCAGAGAGGCGACACTTAGTCGTTTTTTCAGAGGCGACACTTAGTCGTTTTTTCGAAAGTTGACACTTAGCCGTTTTTTCGAAAGTCGACACTTAGCCGTTTTTTTGGAAAGTTGACACTTAGTCGTTTTTTCGAAAGTTGACACTTAGTCGTTTTTTCGCCACAATTGGCTCTGAGCTCCAGGGGGAGAGCCTGGTTTTGCCTTATTTCAGGCCGGCTGGGGAACCGGCGCGGGTCGGATGCACGAGCCCGGCAGAGCCGTGGGCACTTAGAAAATTTTCGCCGATTAAGCTGGGACCTCCAGGCGGAGACCGGCATTCCTCGTCCTCGGGGTTCGACCCAGGAACCGGCGCTGGGCAGACGCCGTAGCCACGCAGAGCCGTGGGCACTTAGAAAATATTCGCCAAGTTGGCTCTGAGCTCCAGGCGGAGAGGCTGGTTTTGCCTTATTTCAGGCCGGCTGGGGAACCGGCGCGGGTCGGATGCACGAGCCCGCAGAGCCGTGGGCACTTTGCCATTTTCTCAGAGTCGACACTTAGTCGTTTTTTCAGAGAGGCGACACTCTGTCGTTTTTTCGAAAGTTGACACTTTGCCGTTTTTTCAGAGAGGCGACACTTAGCCGTTTTTTCAGAGATGTGACACTTAGCCGTTTTTTCAGAGATGTGACACTTAGCCGTTTTTTCAGAGATGTGACACTTTGCCGTTTTTTCGAAAGTTGACACTTAGCCGTTTTTTCGAAAGTCGACACTTAGCCGTTTTTTCAGAGATGTGACACTTTGCCGTTTTTTCGAAAGTTGACACTTAGCCGTTTTTTCGAAAGTTGACACTTAGTCGTTTTTTCAGAGATGTGACACTTAGAAACTTTTTGCCAAGTTGGCTGTGAGCTCCAGGAGGAGACCGTTATTTTTCGTCATTCGAGGCCGACTGCGGAACCGGCGCTGGGCGGACGCCAAAGCTCGGCAGGGCCGTGGGCACTTAGAAACTTTTTGCCAAGTTGGCTGTGAGCTCCAGGAGGAGACCGTTATTTTTCGTCATTCGAGGCCGACTGCGGAACCGGCGCTGGGCGGACGCCAAAGCTCGGCAGGGCCGTGGGCACTTAGAAACTTTTTGCCAAGTTGGCTGTGAGCTCCAGGAGGAGACCGTTATTTTTCGTCATTCGAGGCCGACTGCGGAACCGGCGCTGAGCGGACGCCAAAGTTCGGCAGGGCCGTGGGCACTTAGAAACTTTTTGCCAAGTTGGCTGTGAGCTCCAGGAGGAGACCGTTATTTTTCGTCATTCGAGGCCGACTGCGGAACCGGCGCTGAGCGGACGCCAAAGTTCGGCAGGGCCGTGGGCACTTAGAAACTTTTTGCCAAGTTGGCTGTGAGCTCCAGGAGGAGACCGTTATTTTTCGTCATTCGAGGCCGACTGCGGAACCGGCGCTGGGCGGACGCCAAAGCTCGGCAGGGCCGTGGGCACTTAGAAACTTTTTGCCAAGTTGGCTGTGAGCTCCAGGAGGAGACCGTCATTTTTCGTCATTCGAGGCCGACTGCGGCACCGGCGCTGAGCGGACGCCAAAGCTCGGCAGGGCCGTGGGCACTTAGAAACTTTTTGCCAAGTTGGCTGTGAGCTCCAGGAGGAGACCGTTATTTTTCGTCATTCGAGGCCGACTGCGGAACCGGCGCTGGGCGGACGCCAAAGCTCGGCAGGGCCGTGGGCACTTAGAAACTTTTTGCCAAGTTGGCTGTGAGCTCCAGGAGGAGACCGTCATTTTTCGTCATTCGAGGCCGACTGCGGCACCGGCGCTGAGCGGACGCCAAAGCTCGGCAGGGCCGTGGGCACTTTGCCACTTTTTCGCCACAATTGGCTGTGAGCTCCAGGAGGAGACCGTTATTTTTCGTCATTCTAGGCCGGTTGCAGAACCGGCGCGGCTCGGATGCACGAGCCCGCAGAGCCGTGGGCACTTAGAAAAATTTCAGAGAGGCGACACTTTGCCATTTTTTCAGAGAGGTGACACTTAGTCGTTTTTTCGAAAGTTGACACTTAGCCGTTTTTTCGAAAGTTGACACTTAGTCGTTTTTTCGAAAGTTGACACTTAGTCGTTTTTTCGCCAAAGTGCCCACCTCCAGCGCGTGCCACGGCGCTTTCCAGGTCTTCTATCCGACCTTGTGCTGTCGAGGACGGCGTGTCCGACGCCGTGGGGAGACCAGCACCATCTCCTCCATACTCGTAAACGAGGTGCTTTGGAAAACGGGGGGAAAGTCGATGAGTACACTGACTACTGGGACCATTTCATTGTACTCTGGCGCACCTGAAGACCAAAAAAGGTACTGCACCTTAGCCCGGGTACCTCACCCCCTGGTACCTCGAGGTGAGCTCCAGGGAGAGAGGCTGATTTTTTGCTTTTTGAGGCCGACCACCGAACCGGCGCGGGGCGGACTCACAAGCCCCGCAGAGCCGTGGGCACTTAGTCGTTTTTTCGAAAGTTGACACTTAGTCGTTTTTTCGCCGATTTTGCTGGGACCTCCAGGCGAGGACCGGCGTTTTTCGTCTTCCGGGTCCGACCCGGGAACCAGCGCCGAGCGGACACATTCGCTCGCTAGTGCCGTTGGCACTTAGAAAATTTTTCGTTTGTCATGAGCTCCGGGCGGAGACCGGCGTTTTTCGTCTTCCGGGTCCGACCCGGGAACCAGCGCCGAGCGGACACATTCGCTCGCAAGTGCCGTTGGCACTTAGAAAATTTTTCGTTTGTCATGAGCTCCGGGCGGAGAGCGGCGTTTTTCGTCTTCCGGGTTCGACCCGGGAACCAGCGCCGAGCGGACACATTCGCTCGCTAGTGCCGTTGGCACTTAGAAAATTTTTCGTTTGTCATGAGCTCCGGGCGGAGACCGGCGTTTTTTGTCTTCCGGGTTCGACCCGGGAACCAGCGCCGAGCGGACACATTCGCTCGCTAGTGCCGTTGGCACTTAGAAAATTTTTCGTTTGTCATGAGCTCCGGGCGGAGAGCGGCGTTTTTCGTCTTCCGGGTTCGACCCGGGAACCAGCGCCGAGCGGACACATTCGCTCGCTAGTGCCGTTGGCACTTAGAAAATTTTTCGTTTGTCATGAGCTCCGGGCGGAGAGCGGCGTTTTTCGTCTTCCGGGTTCGACCCGGGAACCAGCGCCGAGCGGACACATTCGCTCGCTAGTGCCGTTGGCACTTAGAAAATTTTTCGTTTGTCATGAGCTCCGGGCGGAGAGCGGCGTTTTTCGTCTTCCGGGTTCGACCCGGGAACCAGCGCCGAGCGGACACATTCGCTCGCTAGTGCCGTTGGCACTTAGAAAATTTTTCGTTTGTCATGAGCTCCGGGCGGAGAGCGGCGTTTTTCGTCTTCCGGGTTCGACCCGGGAACCAGCGCCGAGCGGACACATTCGCTCGCTAGTGCCGTTGGCACTTAGAAAATTTTTCGTTTGTCATGAGCTCCGGGCGGAGAGCGGCGTTTTTCGTCTTCCGGGTTCGACCCGGGAACCAGCGCCGAGCGGACACATTCGCTCGCTAGTGCCGTTGGCACTTAGAAAATTTTTCGTTTGTCATGAGCTCCGGGCGGAGAGCGGCGTTTTTCGTCTTCCGGGTTCGACCCGGGAACCAGCGCCGAGCGGACACATTCGCTCGCTAGTGCCGTTGGCACTTAGAAAATTTTTCGTTTGTCATGAGCTCCGGGCGGAGACCGGCATTTTTCGTCATTCGAGGCCGACGGGGGAACCAGCCGGAGCGGACACGTTTGCTCGGAAGAGCCGTTGGCACTTAGAAAAAATTCCGTGTCTCGTGAGCTCCAGGGGGGACAGGCTGGTTTTATTCATCCGTAGCCGACATGGGAACCAGCGCGGAGCGGATTGGTGTTGCGCTGCCATATACCTCATCTCTCTCAAGAGTCCCCCCCTTATACGTGCCGATGGTGTTTTGGAAAACGGGGGGTAACTGGATGAGTACACTGACTAGTGGGACCAAGTACACTAATAGCCCCTGGTACCTAAAATGGAAGTATAGAGGCCGACTTTCGGGCAAGATCACGCCGGGTTAGGCTTCCAGGACCTCGGCTAAGCAATTTTAACGGGTTGCCCGGTTCTTTTTTGAACCAGCCCGGTTCTTTTTTTTTATCCAGCCCGGTTCTTTTTACACTTCCAGCTGGAGCTCGGGAGCGGCTTTTTGCACAAGATCACGCCGTGTTAGGCTTCCAGGACCTCAGCTAAGCAATTTTAACGGGTCGCCCGGTTCTTTTTTGATCCAGCCCGGTTCTTTTTTTTATCCAGCCTGGTTCTTTTTACACTTCCAGCTGGAGCTCGGGAGCGGCTTTTTGCACAAGAACACGCCGTGTTAGGCTTCCAGGACCTCGGCTAAGCAATTTTAACGGGTCGCCCGGTTCTTTTTTGATCCAGCCCGGTTCTTTTTTTTATCCAGCCTGGTTCTTTTTACACTTCCAGCTGGAGCTCGGGAGCGGCTTTTTGCACAAGAACACGCCGTGTTAGGCTTCCAGGACCTCGGCTAAGCAATTTTAACGGGTCGCCCGGTTCTTTTTTGATCCAGCCCGGTTCTTTTTTTTATCCAGCCTGGTTCTTTTTACACTTCCAGCTGGAGCTCGGGAGCGGCTTTTTGCACAAGATCACGCCGTGTTAGGCTTCCAGGACCTCGGCTAAGCAATTTTAACGGGTCGCCCGGTTCTTTTTTTTTATCCAGCCCGGTTCTTTTTTTATCCAGCCCGGTTCTTTTTACACTTCCAGCTGGAGCTCGGGAGCGGCTTTTTGCACAAGATCACGCCGTGTTAGGCTTCCAGGACCTCGGCTAAGCAATTTTAACGGGTCGCCCGGTTCTTTTTTGATCCAGCCCGGTTCTTTTTTTTATCCAGCCTGGTTCTTTTTACACTTCCAGCTGGAGCTCGGGAGCGGCTTTTTGCACAAGAACACGCCGTGTTAGGCTTCCAGGACCTCGGCTAAGCAATTTTAACGGGTT
>NW_028232513.1:25000-31238 GCF_054491065.1 Syngnathus leptorhynchus | reverse complement strand
ACCCTCCCTGCCTATGGAAGTGTGGAGCTCCAGCACCCTCCCTGCCTTGGAAGTGTGGAGCTCCAGCACCCTCCCTGCCTATGGAAGTGTGGAGCTCCAGCACCCTCCCTGCCTATGGAAGTGTGGAGCTCCAGCACCCTCCCTGCCTATGGAAGTGTGGAGCTCCAGCACCCTCCCTGCCTATGGAAGTGTGGAGCTCCAGCACCCTCCCTGCCTATGGAAGTGTGGAGCTCCAGCACCCTCCCTGCCTATGGAAGTGTGGAGCTCCAGCACCCTCCCTGCCTATGGAAGTGTGGAGCTCCAGCACCCTCCCTGCCTATGGAAGTGTGGAGCTCCAGCACCCTCCCTGCCTATGGAAGTGTGGAGCTCCAGCACCCTCCCTGCCTATGGAAGTGTGGAGCTCCAGCACCCTCCCTGCCTATGGAAGTGTGGAGCTCCAGCACCCTCCCTGCCTATGGAAGTGTGGAGCTCCAGCACCCTCCCTGCCTATGGAAGTGTGGAGCTCCAGCACCCTCCCTGCCTATGGAAGTGTGGAGCTCCAGCACCCTCCCTGCCTATGGAAGTGTGGAGCTCCAGCACCCTCCCTGCCTATGGAAGTGTGGAGCTCCAGCACCCTCCCTGCCTATGGAAGTGTGGAGCTCCAGCACCCTCCCTGCCTATGGAAGTGTGGAGCTCCAGCACCCTCCCTGCCTATGGAAGTGTGGAGCTCCAGCACCCTCCCTGCCTATGGAAGTGTGGAGCTCCAGCACCCTCCCTGCCTATGGAAGTGTGGAGCTCCAGCACCCTCCCTGCCTATGGAAGTGTGGAGCTCCAGCACCCTCCCTGCCTATGGAAGTGTGGAGCTCCAGCACCCTCCCTGCCTATGGAAGTGTGGAGCTCCAGCACCCTCCCTGCCTATGGAAGTGTGGAGCTCCAGCACCCTCCCTGCCTATGGAAGTGTGGAGCTCCAGCACCCTCCCTGCCTATGGAAGTGTGGAGCTCCAGCACCCTCCCTGCCTATGGAAGTGTGGAGCTCCAGCACCCTCCCTGCCTATGGAAGTGTGGAGCTCCAGCACCCTCCCTGCCTATGGAAGTGTGGAGCTCCAGCACCCTCCCTGCCTATGGAAGTGTGGAGCTCCAGCACCCTCCCTGCCTATGGAAGTGTGGAGCTCCAGCACCCTCCCTGCCTATGGAAGTGTGGAGCTCCAGCACCCTCCCTGCCTATGGAAGTGTGGAGCTCCAGCACCCTCCCTGCCTATGGAAGTGTGGAGCTCCAGCACCCTCCCTGCCTATGGAAGTGTGGAGCTCCAGCACCCTCCCTGCCTATGGAAGTGTGGAGCTCCAGCACCCTCCCTGCCTATGGAAGTGTGGAGCTCCAGCACCCTCCCTGCCTATGGAAGTGTGGAGCTCCAGCACCCTCCCTGCCTATGGAAGTGTGGAGCTCCAGCACCCTCCCTGCCTATGGAAGTGTGGAGCTCCAGCACCCTCCCTGCCTATGGAAGTGTGGAGCTCCAGCACCCTCCCTGCCTATGGAAGTGTGGAGCTCCAGCACCCTCCCTGCCTATGGAAGTGTGGAGCTCCAGCACCCTCCCTGCCTATGGAAGTGTGGAGCTCCAGCACCCTCCCTGCCTATGGAAGTGTGGAGCTCCAGCACCCTCCCTGCCTATGGAAGTGTGGAGCTCCAGCACCCTCCCTGCCTATGGAAGTGTGGAGCTCCAGCACCCTCCCTGCCTATGGAAGTGTGGAGCTCCAGCACCCTCCCTGCCTATGGAAGTGTGGAGCTCCAGCACCCTCCCTGCCTATGGAAGTGTGGAGCTCCAGCACCCTCCCTGCCTATGGAAGTGTGGAGCTCCAGCACCCTCCCTGCCTATGGAAGTGTGGAGCTCCAGCACCCTCCCTGCCTATGGAAGTGTGGAGCTCCAGCACCCTCCCTGCCTATGGAAGTGTGGAGCTCCAGCACCCTCCCTGCCTATGGAAGTGTGGAGCTCCAGCACCCTCCCTGCCTATGGAAGTGTGGAGCTCCAGCACCCTCCCTGCCTATGGAAGTGTGGAGCTCCAGCACCCTCCGTGCCTATGGAAGTGTGGAGCTCCAGCACCCTCCCTGCCTATGGAAGTGTGGCGCTCCAGCACCCTCCGTGCCTGGAGCTATGGAAGTATGGAGCTCCAGCACCCTCCGTGCCTATGGAAGTGTGGAGCTCCAGCACCCTCCGTGCCTGGAGCTATGGAAGTGTGGAGCTCCAGCACCCTCCGTGCCTAGGGAAGTGTGGAGCTCCAGCACCCTCCGTGCCTATGGAAGAGCCACCTCCGCGGGCATGCTGCTCAACCACGCCGGCCCAGAGTTCCAGCCGCTCGGCTACACTCTCTCACAAGCCCCGCCTGGAGCTCCCCAGCCCGCCCCTGGTACCTCAACTACCGAGGCCAGCCGCTCGACCAGGCCGGCCCAGAGTTCCAGCCGCTCGGATAAGCTCTGTCACTCTCCCGCTAAGCAGCCACCGGTAACGGGGAAATGTCGCCGCCTTGTGGACACGCCGTTGTAAATGAATGGGCTTTCGCACTTAGTGCAATTTTCGCCAGCTCCGTGGCTGCAAGTATGGAGCTATGGAGCTATGGAGCCACCAGACAGGCTGGAGCTCTGGAGCTATGGAAGTATGGAGCTCTGGAGCTATGGAGCTATGGAGCTATGGAGCTCTGGGGCTATGGAGCTATGGAGCTATGGAGCTCTGGAGCTCTGGTGCTATGGAGCTATGGCGCTCTGGAAGTATGGAGCTATGGAGCTATGGAGCTATGGAGCTATGGAAGTCTGGAGCTATGGAAGTATGGAGCTATGGAAGTATGGAGCTATGGAGCTATGGAGCTATGGAGCTATGGAGCTATGGAGCCACCAGCCAGCACCCTCCGTGGCTGGATCAATGGAAGTGTTTTAGGTACCAGGCAGCCAAAGGGCCGAGGCCTCACGCTCGACCACGCCGGCGCAGAGTTCCAGCCGCTCGGATAAGCTCTGTCACTCACCCGCCGCGCAGCCACCGGTAACGGGGAAATGTCGCCGCCTTGTGGACACGCCGTTGTAAATGAATGGGCTTTCGCACTTAGTGCAATTTTCGCCAACTCTCTGACTGGAGCTATGGAAGTATGGAGCTATGGAGCCACCAGCCACCCAGGCTGGAGCTATGGAGCTCTGGAGCTATGGAGCTCTGGTGCTATGGAAGTATGGAGCTATGGAGCTATGGAAGTATGGCGCTATGGAGCTATGGAGCTCTGGAAGTATGGAGCTATGGAGCTCTGGAGGTATGGAGCTATGGAGCCCTGGAGCCCTGGAGCTATGGAGCCCTGGAGCCCTGGAGCTATGGAGCCCTGGAGCTATGGAGCTATGGAGCCCTGGAGCTATGGAGCCCTGGAGCTATGGAGCTATGGAGCTCTGGTGCTATGGAGCTATGGAGCTCTGGTGCTATGGAGCTATGGAGCTCTGGTGCTATGGAGCTATGGAGCTCTGGTGCTATGGAGCTATGGAGCTCTGGTGCTATGGAGCTCTGGAGCTCTGGTGCTATGGAGCTATGGAGCTCTGGTGCTATGGAGCTCTGGAGCTCTGGTGCTATGGAGCTCTGGAGCTCTGGTGCTATGGAGCTATGGAGCTCTGGTGCTATGGAGCTATGGAGCTCTGGTGCTATGGAGCTATGGAGCTCTGGTGCTATGGAGCTATGGAGCTATGGAGCCACCAGCCAGCACCCTCCGTGGCTGGATCAATGGAAGTGTTTTAGGTACCAGGCAGCCAAAGGGCCGGGGCCTCACGCTCGACCACGCCGGCGCAGAGTTCCAGCCGCTCGGATAAGCTCTGTCACTCACCCGCCGCGCAGCCACCGGTAACGGGGAAATGTCGCCGCCTGGCGGACACGCCGTTGTAAATGAATGGGCTTTCGCACTTAGTGCAATTTTAGCCAACTCCGTGGCTGCAAGTATGGAAGTATGGAGCTATGGAGCCACCAGCCAGCACCCTCCGCGGCTGGAGCTATGGAAGTATGGAGCTATGGAGCTATGGAGCTCTGGAAGTATGGAGCTATGGAGCTCTGGAGGTATGGAGCTATGGAGCCCTGGAGCCCTGGAGCTATGGAGCCCTGGAGCTATGGAGCTATGGAGCCCTGGAGCTATGGAGCCCTGGAGCTATGGAGCTATGGAGCTCTGGTGCTATGGAGCTATGGAGCTCTGGTGCTATGGAGCTATGGAGCTCTGGTGCTATGGAGCTATGGAGCTCTGGTGCTATGGAGCTATGGAGCTCTGGTGCTATGGAGCTATGGAGCTCTGGTGCTATGGAGCTATGGAGCTCTGGTGCTATGGAGCTATGGAGCTCTGGTGCTATGGAGCTATGGAGCTCTGGTGCTATGGAGCTATGGAGCTCTGGTGCTATGGAGCTATGGAGCTATGGAGCTCTGGTGCTATGGAGCTATGGAGCTCTGGTGCTATGGAGCTATGGAGCTCTGGTGCTATGGAGCTATGGAGCTCTGGTGCTATGGAGCTCTGGTGCTATGGAGCTCTGGTGCTATGGAGCTATGGAGCTCTGGTGCTATGGAGCTCTGGAGCTCTGGAGGTATGGAGCTATGGAGCTATGGAGCCACCAGCCAGCACCCTCCGTGGCTGGATCAATGGAAGTGTTTTAGGTACCAGGCAGCCAAAGGGCCGAGGCCTCACGCTCGACCACGCCGGCGCAGAGTTCCAGCCGCTCGGATAAGCTCTGTCACTCACCCGCCGCGCAGCCACCGGTAACGGGGAAATGTCGCCGCCTTGTGGACACGCCGTTGTAAATGAATGGGCTTTCGCACTTAGTGCAATTTTAGCACACTCTCTGACTGGAGCTATGGAAGTATGGAGCTATGGAGCCACCAGCCACCCAGGCTGGAGCTATGGAGCTATGGAGCTCTGGTGCTATGGAGCTATGGAGCTCTGGTGCTATGGAGCTATGGAGCTCTGGTGCTATGGAGCTATGGAGCTCTGGTGCTATGGAGCTATGGAGCTCTGGTGCTATGGAGCTATGGAGCTCTGGTGCTATGGAGCTATGGAGCTCTGGTGCTATGGAGCTCTGGAGCTCTGGAGGTATGGAGCTATGGAGCTATGGAGCCACCAGCCAGCACCCTCCGTGGCTGGATCAATGGAAGTGTTTTAGGTACCAGGCAGCCAAAGGGCCGGGGCCTCACGCTCGACCACGCCGGCGCAGAGTTCCAGCCGCTCGGATAAGCTCTGTCACTCACCCGCCGCGCAGCCACCGGTAACGGGGAAATGTCGCCGCCTGGCGGACACGCCGTTGTAAATGAATGGGCTTTCGCACTTAGTGCAATTTTAGCCAACTCCGTGGCTGCAAGTATGGAAGTATGGAGCTATGGAGCCACCAGCCAGCACCCTCCGCGGCTGGAGCTATGGAAGTATGGAGCTATGGAGCTCTGGGGCTATGGAAGTATGGAGCTCTGGGGCTATGGAGCTCCGGGGCTATGGAGCTCCGGGGCTATGGAGCTCCGGGGCTATGGAGCTCCGGGGCTATGGAGCTCTGGAGCTCCGGGGCTATGGAGCTCCGGGGCTATGGAGCTCCGGGGCTATGGAGCTCTGGAGCTATGGAAGTATGGATGATCCAGCACCCTCCGTGGCTGACCGCTGGTGCTCGGGGCCGGTGAACTCGGCACCCGCCGGAGGCGGGTGCCTCGGTGACCGCTGTCGCTTGGGGCCAGTGAACTCGGCACCCGCCTTCGGCGGGTGCCTCGGTGACCGGTTGTCGCTTGGGGCCAGTGAACTCGGCACCCGCCTTCGGCGGGTGCCTCGGTGACCGGTTGTCGCTTGGGGCCGGTGAACTCGGCACCCGCCTTCGGCGGGTGCCTCGGTGACCGGTTGTCGCTTGGGGCCGGTGAACTCGGCACCCGCCTTCGGCGGGTGCCTCGGTGACCGGTTGTCGCTTGGGGCCGGTGAACTCGGCACCCGCCTTCGGCGGGTGCCTCGGTGGCGGTCGGGGTTGGTGCTTGGGGACCGGCTTCGCTTCTGGAAGTCTGGGGGAGGCGGTCTGGTGGTGGTGGCCGACGTTGATGGTGGTGGGGCGGGAAGAAGAAGGTTGTAGTCCCCAGCCCGCCGCATAGGAAAATTTTAGGTACCAGGAGTGGATTTTTTTTTGCACCGGCGGTTAGGGGCCGACGCCTTGGTTTGGTGTCCGGGGAAAGTGCCTGCCGCCCGGCCCGGAGAAAGATTAGGCCCCCAGCCCGCCGCGGAGGAAATTTTTAGGTACCAGGAG
>NW_028232513.1:0-15000 GCF_054491065.1 Syngnathus leptorhynchus | reverse complement strand
GGGGTCGAATCTCGGCCTGTGTTTTCGGAGCCGGCCGGGCATCACGCTCCCTCCTTGGATGGACAACATTCGTAGTTGACACTTTGTGTCATTTTATCCGAGCGGGCGGGCGCCTCGAGAGGCGGACCGTCCGGGGCGACTCTCGGCCTGTGTTTTCGGAGCCGGCCGGGCCTCACGCTCCCTCCTTGGATGGACAACATTCGTAGTTGACACTTTGTGTCATTTTATCCGAGCAGACGGGCGCCGCGAGGCGGACCGTCCGGGGCGACTCTCGGCCTGTGTTTTCGGAGCCGGCCGGGCATCACGCTCCCTCCTTGGATGGACAACATTCGTAGTTGACACTTTGTGTCATTTTATCCGAGCAGACGGGCGCCGCGAGGCGACCGTCCGGGGCGACTCTCGGCCTGTGTTTAAGGAGCCGGCCGGGCATCACGCTCCTTCCTTGGATGGACAACATTCGTAGTTGACACTTTGTGTCATTTTATCCGAGCGGGCGGGCGCCGCGAGGCGGACCGTCCGGGGCGACTCTCGGCCTGTGTTTAAGGAGCCGGCCGGGCATCACGCTCCTTCCTTGGATGGACAACATTCGCAGTTGACACTTTGTGTCATTTTATCCGAGCAGACGGGCGCCGCGAGGCGGACCGTCCGGGGCGACTCTCGGCCTGTGTTTTCGGAGCCGGCCGGGCATCACGCTCCCTCCTTGGATGGACAACATTCGTAGTTGACACTTTGTGTCATTTTATCCGAGCAGACGGGCGCCGCGAGGCGACCGTCCGGGGCGACTCTCGGCCTGTGTTTAAGGAGCCGGCCGGGCATCACGCTCCTTCCTTGGATGGACAACATTCGTAGTTGACACTTTGTGTCATTTTATCCGAGCGGGCGGGCGCCGCGAGGCGGACCGTCCGGGGCGACTCTCGGCCTGTGTTTAAGGAGCCGGCCGGGCATCACGCTCCTTCCTTGGATGGACAACATTCGCAGTTGACACTTTGTGTCATTTTATCCGAGCAGACGGGCGCCGCGAGGCGGACCGTCCGGGGCGACTCTCGGCCTGTGTTTTCGGAGCCGGCCGGGCATCACGCTCCCTCCTTGGATGGACAACATTCGTAGTTGACACTTTGTGTCATTTTATCCGAGCAGACGGGCGCCGCGAGGCGGACCGTCCGGGGCGACTCTCGGCCTGTGTTTAAGGAGCCGGCCGGGCATCACGCTCCTTCCTTGGATGGACAACATTCGCAGTTGACACTTTGTGTCATTTTGTTCGGCCTGTGTTTAAGGAGGCGGCCGTCCTCCACTCGGTCCGTGTTTAAGGAGCGACACTCGCGCTCCGGTTCGGCCTGTATTTAGGGAGGCGGCCGTCCTCCGCTTGGTCTGTGTTAAGGGCGACACTCTGTCCATGTTTGAGGAGCCTGGCCCTGACGCTCCTCTCCGGCCTGTGTTTAAGGAGGCGGCCGTCCTCCCCTTGGTCCGTGTTAAGGGCGACACTCGGTCCATGTTTGAGGAGCCTGGCCCTGACGCTCCTCTCCGGCCTGTGTTTAAGGAGGCGGCCGTCCTCCCCTTGGTCCGTGTTAAGGGCGACACTCGGTCCATGTTTGAGGAGCCTGGCCCTGACGCTCCTCTCCGGCCTGTGTTTAAGGAGGCGGCCGTCCTCCCCTTGGTCTGTGTTAAGGGCGACACTCGGTCCATGTTTGAGGAGCCTGGCCCTGACGCTCCTCTCCGGCCTGTGTTTAAGGAGGCGGCCGTCCTCCCCTTGGTCCGTGTTAAGGGCGACACTCGGTCCATGTTTGAGGAGCCTGGCCCTGACGCTCCTCTCCGGCCTGTGTTTAAGGAGGCGGCCGTCCTCCCCTTGGTCCGTGTTAAGGGCGACACTCGGTCCATGTTTGAGGAGCCTGGCCCTGACGCTCCTCTCCGGCCTGTGTTTAAGGAGGCGGCCGTCCTCCCCTTGGTCTGTGTTAAGGGCGACACTCGGTCCATGTTTGAGGAGCCTGGCCCTGACGCTCCTCTCCGGCCTGTGTTTAAGGAGGCGGCCGTCCTCCCCTTGGTCTGTGTTAAGGGCGACACTCGGTCCATGTTTGAGGAGCCTGGCCCTGACGCTCCTCTCCGGCCTGTGTTTAAGGAGGCGGCCGTCCTCCACTTCCTTCCATGCACCACCACATTCGCAGTTGACACTTTGCCATTTTTTCAGAGAGGTGACACTTAGTCGTTTTTTCGAAAGTTGACACTTAGTCGTTTTTTCGAAAGTTGACACTTTGCCGTTTTTTCAGAGAGGCGACACTTAGTCGTTTTTTCGAAAGTTGACACTTAGCAGTTTTTTCGAAAGTTGACACTTAGCCGTTTTTTCGAAAGTTGACACTTAGCCGTTTTTTCGAAAGTTGACACTTAGTCACTTTTTCGCCACAGTGACACCTCCAGCGCGTGCCACGGCGCTTTTCAGGTCTTCTATCCGACCTTGTGCTGTCGAGGACGGCGTGTCCGACGCCGTGGGGAGACCAGCACCATCTCCTCCATACTCGTAAACGGGGTGCTTTGGAAAACGGGGGGAAAGTCGATGAGTACACTGACTACTGGGACCATTTCATTGTACTCTGGCGCACCTGAAGACCAAAAAAGGTACTGCACCTTAGCCCGGGTACCTCACCCCCTGGTACCTCGAGGAGAACTTAGAAAAATTTCGACAAATTTTTGGTGAGCTCCAGGGAGAGAGGCTGATTTTTCGCTTTTTGAGGCCGACCGCCGAACCGGCGCGGGGCGGACTCACAAGCCCCGCAGAGCCGTGGGCACTTAGTCGTTTTTTCAGAGAGGCGACACTTAGTCGTTTTTTCAGAGGCGACACTTAGTCGTTTTTTCGAAAGTTGACACTTAGCCGTTTTTTCGAAAGTCGACACTTAGCCGTTTTTTTGGAAAGTTGACACTTAGTCGTTTTTTCGAAAGTTGACACTTAGTCGTTTTTTCGCCACAATTGGCTCTGAGCTCCAGGGGGAGAGCCTGGTTTTGCCTTATTTCAGGCCGGCTGGGGAACCGGCGCGGGTCGGATGCACGAGCCCGGCAGAGCCGTGGGCACTTAGAAAATTTTCGCCGATTAAGCTGGGACCTCCAGGCGGAGACCGGCATTCCTCGTCCTCGGGGTTCGACCCAGGAACCGGCGCTGGGCAGACGCCGTAGCCACGCAGAGCCGTGGGCACTTAGAAAATATTCGCCAAGTTGGCTCTGAGCTCCAGGCGGAGAGGCTGGTTTTGCCTTATATCAGGCCGGCTGGGGAACCGGCGCGGGTCGGATGCACGAGCCCGCAGAGCCGTGGGCACTTTGCCATTTTCTCAGAGTCGACACTTAGTCGTTTTTTCAGAGAGGCGACACTCTGTCGTTTTTTCGAAAGTTGACACTTTGCCGTTTTTTCAGAGAGGCGACACTTAGCCGTTTTTTCAGAGATGTGACACTTAGCCGTTTTTTCAGAGATGTGACACTTAGCCGTTTTTTCAGAGATGTGACACTTTGCCGTTTTTTCGAAAGTTGACACTTAGCCGTTTTTTCGAAAGTCGACACTTAGCCGTTTTTTCAGAGATGTGACACTTTGCCGTTTTTTCGAAAGTTGACACTTAGCCGTTTTTTCGAAAGTTGACACTTAGTCGTTTTTTCACAGATGTGACACTTAGAAACTTTTTGCCAAGTTGGCTGTGAGCTCCAGGAGGAGACCGTTATTTTTCGTCATTCGAGGCCGACTGCGGAACCGGCGCTGGGCGGACGCCAAAGCTCGGCAGGGCCGTGGGCACTTAGAAACTTTTTGCCAAGTTGGCTGTGAGCTCCAGGAGGAGACCGTTATTTTTCGTCATTCGAGGCCGACTGCGGAACCGGCGCTGGGCGGACGCCAAAGCTCGGCAGGGCCGTGGGCACTTAGAAACTTTTTGCCAAGTTGGCTGTGAGCTCCAGGAGGAGACCGTCATTTTTCGTCATTCGAGGCCGACTGCGGAACCGGCGCTGAGCGGACGCCAAAGCTCGGCAGGGCCGTGGGCACTTAGAAACTTTTTGCCAAGTTGGCTGTGAGCTCCAGGAGGAGACCGTTATTTTTCGTCATTCGAGGCCGACTGCGGAACCGGCGCTGGGCGGACGCCAAAGCTCGGCAGGGCCGTGGGCACTTAGAAACTTTTTGCCAAGTTGGCTGTGAGCTCCAGGAGGAGACCGTTATTTTTCGTCATTCGAGGCCGACTGCGGAACCGGCGCTGGGCGGACGCCAAAGCTCGGCAGGGCCGTGGGCACTTAGAAACTTTTTGCCAAGTTGGCTGTGAGCTCCAGGAGGAGACCGTTATTTTTCGTCATTCGAGGCCGACTGCGGAACCGGCGCTGGGCGGACGCCAAAGCTCGGCAGGGCCGTGGGCACTTAGAAACTTTTTGCCAAGTTGGCTGTGAGCTCCAGGAGGAGACCGTCATTTTTCGTCATTCGAGGCCGACTGCGGCACCGGCGCTGAGCGGACGCCAAAGCTCGGCAGGGCCGTGGGCACTTAGAAACTTTTTGCCAAGTTGGCTGTGAGCTCCAGGAGGAGACCGTTATTTTTCGTCATTCGAGGCCGACTGCGGAACCGGCGCTGGGCGGACGCCAAAGCTCGGCAGGGCCGTGGGCACTTAGAAACTTTTTGCCAAGTTGGCTGTGAGCTCCAGGAGGAGACCGTCATTTTTCGTCATTCGAGGCCGACTGCGGAACCGGCGCTGAGCGGACGCCAAAGCTCGGCAGGGCCGTGGGCACTTAGAAACTTTTTGCCAAGTTGGCTGTGAGCTCCAGGAGGAGACCGTTATTTTTCGTCATTCGAGGCCGACTGCGGAACCGGCGCTGGGCGGACGCCAAAGCTCGGCAGGGCCGTGGGCACTTAGAAACTTTTTGCCAAGTTGGCTGTGAGCTCCAGGAGGAGACCGTTATTTTTCGTCATTCGAGGCCGACTGCGGAACCGGCGCTGGGCGGACGCCAAAGCTCGGCAGGGCCGTGGGCACTTAGAAACTTTTTGCCAAGTTGGCTGTGAGCTCCAGGAGGAGACCGTTATTTTTCGTCATTCGAGGCCGACTGCGGAACCGGCGCTGGGCGGACGCCAAAGCTCGGCAGGGCCGTGGGCACTTAGAAACTTTTTGCCAAGTTGGCTGTGAGCTCCAGGAGGAGACCGTCATTTTTCGTCATTCGAGGCCGACTGCGGCACCGGCGCTGAGCGGACGCCAAAGCTCGGCAGGGCCGTGGGCACTTAGAAACTTTTTGCCAAGTTGGCTGTGAGCTCCAGGAGGAGACCGTTATTTTTCGTCATTCGAGGCCGACTGCGGAACCGGCGCTGGGCGGACGCCAAAGCTCGGCAGGGCCGTGGGCACTTAGAAACTTTTTGCCAAGTTGGCTGTGAGCTCCAGGAGGAGACCGTCATTTTTCGTCATTCGAGGCCGACTGCGGAACCGGCGCTGAGCGGACGCCAAAGCTCGGCAGGGCCGTGGGCACTTAGAAACTTTTTGCCAAGTTGGCTGTGAGCTCCAGGAGGAGACCGTTATTTTTCGTCATTCGAGGCCGACTGCGGAACCGGCGCTGGGCGGACGCCAAAGCTCGGCAGGGCCGTGGGCACTTAGAAACTTTTTGCCAAGTTGGCTGTGAGCTCCAGGAGGAGACCGTTATTTTTCGTCATTCGAGGCCGACTGCGGAACCGGCGCTGGGCGGACGCCAAAGCTCGGCAGGGCCGTGGGCACTTAGAAACTTTTTGCCAAGTTGGCTGTGAGCTCCAGGAGGAGACCGTTATTTTTCGTCATTCGAGGCCGACTGCGGAACCGGCGCTGGGCGGACGCCAAAGCTCGGCAGGGCCGTGGGCACTTAGAAACTTTTTGCCAAGTTGGCTGTGAGCTCCAGGAGGAGACCGTCATTTTTCGTCATTCGAGGCCGACTGCGGCACCGGCGCTGAGCGGACGCCAAAGCTCGGCAGGGCCGTGGGCACTTAGAAACTTTTTGCCAAGTTGGCTGTGAGCTCCAGGAGGAGACCGTTATTTTTCGTCATTCGAGGCCGACTGCGGAACCGGCGCTGGGCGGACGCCAAAGCTCGGCAGGGCCGTGGGCACTTAGAAACTTTTTGCCAAGTTGGCTGTGAGCTCCAGGAGGAGACCGTCATTTTTCGTCATTCGAGGCCGACTGCGGAACCGGCGCTGAGCGGACGCCAAAGCTCGGCAGGGCCGTGGGCACTTAGAAACTTTTTGCCAAGTTGGCTGTGAGCTCCAGGAGGAGACCGTTATTTTTCGTCATTCGAGGCCGACTGCGGAACCGGCGCTGGGCGGACGCCAAAGCTCGGCAGGGCCGTGGGCACTTAGAAACTTTTTGCCAAGTTGGCTGTGAGCTCCAGGAGGAGACCGTTATTTTTCGTCATTCGAGGCCGACTGCGGAACCGGCGCTGGGCGGACGCCAAAGCTCGGCAGGGCCGTGGGCACTTAGAAACTTTTTGCCAAGTTGGCTGTGAGCTCCAGGAGGAGACCGTTATTTTTCGTCATTCGAGGCCGACTGCGGAACCGGCGCTGGGCGGACGCCAAAGCTCGGCAGGGCCGTGGGCACTTAGAAACTTTTTGCCAAGTTGGCTGTGAGCTCCAGGAGGAGACCGTCATTTTTCGTCATTCGAGGCCGACTGCGGCACCGGCGCTGAGCGGACGCCAAAGCTCGGCAGGGCCGTGGGCACTTAGAAACTTTTTGCCAAGTTGGCTGTGAGCTCCAGGAGGAGACCGTTATTTTTCGTCATTCGAGGCCGACTGCGGAACCGGCGCTGGGCGGACGCCAAAGCTCGGCAGGGCCGTGGGCACTTAGAAACTTTTTGCCAAGTTGGCTGTGAGCTCCAGGAGGAGACCGTCATTTTTCGTCATTCGAGGCCGACTGCGGCACCGGCGCTGAGCGGACGCCAAAGCTCGGCAGGGCCGTGGGCACTTAGAAACTTTTTGCCAAGTTGGCTGTGAGCTCCAGGAGGAGACCGTTATTTTTCGTCATTCGAGGCCGACTGCGGAACCGGCGCTGGGCGGACGCCAAAGCTCGGCAGGGCCGTGGGCACTTAGAAACTTTTTGCCAAGTTGGCTGTGAGCTCCAGGAGGAGACCGTCATTTTTCGTCATTCGAGGCCGACTGCGGCACCGGCGCTGAGCGGACGCCAAAGCTCGGCAGGGCCGTGGGCACTTAGAAACTTTTTGCCAAGTTGGCTGTGAGCTCCAGGAGGAGACCGTTATTTTTCGTCATTCGAGGCCGACTGCGGAACCGGCGCTGGGCGGACGCCAAAGCTCGGCAGGGCCGTGGGCACTTAGAAACTTTTTGCCAAGTTGGCTGTGAGCTCCAGGAGGAGACCGTCATTTTTCGTCATTCGAGGCCGACTGCGGCACCGGCGCTGAGCGGACGCCAAAGCTCGGCAGGGCCGTGGGCACTTTGCCACTTTTTCGCCACAATTGGCTGTGAGCTCCAGGAGGAGACCGTTATTTTTCGTCATTCTAGGCCGGTTGCAGAACCGGCGCGGCTCGGATGCACGAGCCCGCAGAGCCGTGGGCACTTAGAAAAATTTCAGAGAGGCGACACTTTGCCATTTTTTCAGAGAGGTGACACTTAGTCGTTTTTTCGAAAGTTGACACTTAGCCGTTTTTTCGAAAGTTGACACTTAGTCGTTTTTTCGAAAGTTGACACTTAGTCGTTTTTTCGCCAAAGTGCCCACCTCCAGCGCGTGCCACGGCGCTTTCCAGGTCTTCTATCCGACCTTGTGCTGTCGAGGACGGCGTGTCCGACGCCGTGGGGAGACCAGCACCATCTCCTCCATACTCGTAAACGAGGTGCTTTGGAAAACGGGGGGAAAGTCGATGAGTACACTGACTACTGGGACCATTTCATTGTACTCTGGCGCACCTGAAGACCAAAAAAGGTACTGCACCTTAGCCCGGGTACCTCACCCCCTGGTACCTCGAGGTGAGCTCCAGGGAGAGAGGCTGATTTTTTGCTTTTTGAGGCCGACCACCGAACCGGCGCGGGGCGGACTCACAAGCCCCGCAGAGCCGTGGGCACTTAGTCGTTTTTTCGAAAGTTGACACTTAGTCGTTTTTTCGCCGATTTTGCTGGGACCTCCAGGCGAGGACCGGCGTTTTTCGTCTTCCGGGTCCGACCCGGGAACCAGCGCCGAGCGGACACATTCGCTCGCTAGTGCCGTTGGCACTTAGAAAATTTTTCGTTTGTCATGAGCTCCGGGCGGAGACCGGCGTTTTTCGTCTTCCGGGTCCGACCCGGGAACCAGCGCCGAGCGGACACATTCGCTCGCAAGTGCCGTTGGCACTTAGAAAATTTTTCGTTTGTCATGAGCTCCGGGCGGAGAGCGGCGTTTTTCGTCTTCCGGGTTCGACCCGGGAACCAGCGCCGAGCGGACACATTCGCTCGCTAGTGCCGTTGGCACTTAGAAAATGTTTCGTTTGTCATGAGCTCCGGGCGGAGAGCGGCGTTTTTCGTCTTCCGGGTTCGACCCGGGAACCAGCGCCGAGCGGACACATTCGCTCGCTAGTGCCGTTGGCACTTAGAAAATTTTTCGTTTGTCATGAGCTCCGGGCGGAGAGCGGCGTTTTTCGTCTTCCGGGTTCGACCCGGGAACCAGCGCCGAGCGGACACATTCGCTCGCTAGTGCCGTTGGCACTTAGAAAATTTTTCGTTTGTCATGAGCTCCGGGCGGAGAGCGGCGTTTTTCGTCTTCCGGGTTCGACCCGGGAACCAGCGCCGAGCGGACACATTCGCTCGCTAGTGCCGTTGGCACTTAGAAAATTTTTCGTTTGTCATGAGCTCCGGGCGGAGACCGGCATTTTTCGTCATTCGAGGCCGACGGGGGAACCAGCCGGAGCGGACACGTTTGCTCGGAAGAGCCGTTGGCACTTAGAAAAAATTCCGTGTCTCGTGAGCTCCAGGGGGGACAGGCTGGTTTTATTCATCCGTAGCCGACATGGGAACCAGCGCGGAGCGGATTGGTGTTGCGCTGCCATATACCTCATCTCTCTCAAGAGTCCCCCCCTTATACGTGCCGATGGTGTTTTGGAAAACGGGGGGTAACTGGATGAGTACACTGACTAGTGGGACCAAGTACACTAATAGCCCCTGGTACCTAAAATGGAAGTATAGAGGCCGACTTTCGGGCAAGATCACGCCGGGTTAGGCTTCCAGGACCTCGGCTAAGCAATTTTAACGGGTTGCCCGGTTCTTTTTTGAACCAGCCCGGTTCTTTTTTTTTATCCAGCCCGGTTCTTTTTACACTTCCAGCTGGAGCTCGGGAGCGGCTTTTTGCACAAGATCACGCCGTGTTAGGCTTCCAGGACCTCAGCTAAGCAATTTTAACGGGTCGCCCGGTTCTTTTTTGATCCAGCCCGGTTCTTTTTTTTATCCAGCCTGGTTCTTTTTACACTTCCAGCTGGAGCTCGGGAGCGGCTTTTTGCACAAGAACACGCCGTGTTAGGCTTCCAGGACCTCGGCTAAGCAATTTTAACGGGTCGCCCGGTTCTTTTTTGATCCAGCCCGGTTCTTTTTTTTTTCCAGCCTGGTTCTTTTTACACTTCCAGCTGAGAGCTCGGGAGCGCTTTTTGCACAAGAACACGCCGGGTTAGGCTTCCAGGACTCGGCTAAGCAATTTTAACGGGTCGCCGGTTCTTTTTTGATCCAGCCCGGTTCTTTTTTTATCCAGCCCGGTTCTTTTTACACTTCCAGCTGGAGCTCGGAGCGGCTTTTTGCACAAGATCACGCCGGTTAGGCTTCCAGGACCTCGGCTAAGCAATTTTAACGGGCCGCCCGGTTCTTTTTTTTATCCAGCCCGGTTCTTTTTTTATCCAGCCCGGTTCTTTTTACACTTCCAGCTGGAGCTCGGGAGCGGCTTTTTGCACAAGATCACGCCGGGTTAGGCTTCCAGGACCTCGGCTAAGCAATTTTAACGGGCCGCCCGGTTCTTTTTTTTATCCAGCCCGGTTCTTTTTTTATCCAGCCCGGTTCTTTTTACACTTCCAGCTGGAGCTCGGGAGCGGCTTTTTGCACAAGATCACGCCGTGTTAGGCTTCCAGGACCTCGGCTAAGCAATTTTAACGGGTCGCCCGGTTCTTTTTTGATCCAGCCCGGTTCTTTTTTTTATCCAGCCCGGTTCTTTTCACACTTCCAGCTGGAGCTCGGCAGCGGCTATTTGCACAAGATCACGCCGGGTTAGGCTTCCAGGACCTCGGCTAAGCAATTTTACCGGGTCGCCCGGTTCTTTTTTTATCCAGCCCGGTTCTTTTTACACTTCCAGCTGGAGCTCGGGAGCGGCTTTTTGCACAAGATCACGCCGTGTTAGGCTTCCAGGACCTCGGCTAAGCAATTTTAACGGGCCGCCCGGTTCTTTTTTTTATCCAGCCCGGTTCTTTTTACACTTCCAGCTGGAGCTCAGCAGCGGCTTTTTGCACAAGATCACGCCGGGTTAGGCTTCCAGGACCTCGGCTAAGCACTTCTAACGGGTCGCCCGGTTCTTTTTTTTATCCAGCGCGGTTCTTTTTAAACTTCCAGCTGGAGCTCAGCAGCGGCTTTTTGCACAAGATCACGCCGGGTTAGGGTTCCAGGACCTCGGCTAAGCAATTTTAACGGGCCGCCCGGTTCTTTTTTTTATCCAGCCCGGTTCTTTTTTTATCCAGCCCGGTTCTTTTTACACTTCCAGCTGGAGCTCGGGAGCGGCTTTTTGCACAAGATCACGCCGTGTTAGGCTTCCAGGACCTCGGCTAAGCAATTTTAACGGGTCGCCCGGTTCTTTTTTTTATCCAGCCCGGTTCTTTTTTTATCCAGCCCGGTTCTTTTTACACTTCCAGCTGGAGCTCGGGAGCGGCTTTTTGCACAAGATCACGCCGTGTTAGGCTTCCAGGACCTCGGCTAAGCAATTTTAACGGGTCGCCCGGTTCTTTTTTGATCCAGCCCGGTTCTTTTTTTTATCCAGCCCGGTTCTTTTCACACTTCCAGCTGGAGCTCGGCAGCGGCTATTTGCACAAGATCACGCCGGGTTAGGCTTCCAGGACCTCGGCTAAGCAATTTTACCGGGTCGCCCGGTTCTTTTTTTGATCCAGCCCGGTTCTTTTTTTATCCAGCCCGGTTCTTTTTACACTTCCAGCTGGAGCTCGGGAGCGGCTTTTTGCACAAGATCACGCCGTGTTAGGCTTCCAGGACCTCGGCTAAGCAATTTTAACGGGCCGCCCGGTTCTTTTTTTTATCCAGCCCGGTTCTTTTTACACTTCCAGCTGGAGCTCAGCAGCGGCTTTTTGCACAAGATCACGCCGGGTTAGGCTTCCAGGACCTCGGCTAAGCACTTCTAACGGGTCGCCCGGTTCTTTTTTTTATCCAGCCCGGTTCTTTTTAAACTTCCAGCTGGAGCTCAGCAGCGGCTTTTTGCACAAGATCACGCCGGGTTAGGGTTCCAGGACCTCGGCTAAGCAATTTTAACGGGCCGCCCGGTTCTTTTTTTGATCCAGCCCGGTTCTTTTTTTATCCAGCCCGGTTCTTTTTACACTTCCAGCTGGAGCTCGGGAGCGGCTTTTTGCACAAGATCACGCCGTGTTAGGCTTCCAGGACCTCGGCTAAGCAATTTTAACGGGTCGCCCGGTTCTTTTTTGATCCAGCCCGGTTCTTTTTTTTATCCAGCCCGGTTCTTTTTACACTTCCAGCTGGAGCTCGGGAGCGGCTTTTTGCACAAGATCACGCCGTGTTAGGCTTCCAGGACCTCGGCTAAGCAATTTTAACGGGCCGCCCGGTTCTTTTTTTTATCCAGCCCGGTTCTTTTTACACTTCCAGCTGGAGCTCAGCAGCGGCTTTTTGCACAAGATCACGCCGGGTTAGGCTTCCAGGACCTCGGCTAAGCACTTCTAACGGGTCGCCCGGTTCTTTTTTTTATCCAGCCCGGTTCTTTTTAAACTTCCAGCTGGAGCTCAGCAGCGGCTTTTTGCACAAGATCACGCCGGGTTAGGGTTCCAGGACCTCGGCTAAGCAATTTTAACGGGCCGCCCGGTTCTTTTTTTGATCCAGCCCGGTTCTTTTTACACTTCCAGCTGGAGCTCGGGAGCGGCTTTTTGCACAAGATCACGCCGGGTTAGGCTTCCAGGACCTCGGCTAAGCAATTTTAACGGGCCGCCCGGTTCTTTTTTTTATCCAGCCCGGTTCTTTTTACACTTCCAGCTGGAGCTCGGGAGCGGCTTTTTGCACAAGATCACGCCGTGTTAGGCTTCCAGGACCTCGGCTAAGCAATTTTAACGGGTCGCCCGGTTCTTTTTTTTTATCCAGCCCGGTTCTTTTTTTTATCCAGCCCGGTTCTTTTTACACTTCCAGCTGGAGCTCGGGAGCGGCTTTTTGCACAAGATCACGCCGGGTTAGGCTTCCAGGACCTCGGCTAAGCACTTCTAACGGGTCGCCCGGTTCTTTTTTTGAACCAGCCCGGTTCTTTTTACACTTCCAGCTGGAGCTCAGCAGCGGCTTTTTGCACAAGATCACGCCGGGTTAGGGTTCCAGGACCTCGGCTAAGCAATTTTAACGGGCCGCCCGGTTCTTTTTTTGATCCAGCCCGGTTCTTTTTACACTTCCAGCTGGAGCTCAGCAGCGGCTTTTTGCACAAGATCACGCCGGGTTAGGCTTCCAGGACCTCGGCTAAGCACTTCTAACGGGCCCTGGTCCACCCCTGCCAGCGCATTTCAAAACTTGGCATTAATTTCGACCTAAGAGACGAAGTCTGATTTTTTTCTACCACTTGGGCGGCCTTTTTGCACCCAGAACACCCGCACCGGCACCATAAATTCGAAGGGTGCCGAGTGCGTCGGCGCAGATTCTGCGACGGAGTGACACTTCCCTCTTGTGGACATTCGGCGGTAGGTGAAATGCGCACTCGGTCTTCTCTTTTCTTTTCCTTCCAGTGAAACTTTGGCAACATTCTGCGAGCTGCTGGCTTCCAGAACCTCGGCCAAGCAGGTGGAGGATTTTTTTCCACTTCCAGCTGGAGGTGAGGAGGGACTTTTTGGGCAAGATCACGCCGACTTAGCAAGCAAGGTGGAAGTGCCAGCATGCTCCGTGGCTGGAAGTATGGAGCTATGGAGCTATGGAGCTCTGGAAGTATGGAGCTATGGAGCTATGGAGCTCTGGAGGTATGGAGCTATGGAGCCCTGGAGCCCTGGAGCTATGGAGCCCTGGAGCTATGGAGCTATGGAGCCCTGGAGCTATGGAGCTATGGAGCCCTGGAGCTATGGAGCTATGGAGCTCTGGTGCTATGGAGCTATGGAGCTATGGAGCTCTGGTGCTATGGAGCTATGGAGCTCTGGTGCTATGGAGCTATGGAGCTCTGGTGCTATGGAGCTCTGGTGCTATGGAGCTCTGGTGCTATGGAGCTATGGAGCTCTGGTGCTATGGAGCTATGGAGCTCTGGTGCTATGGAGCTATGGAGCTCTGGAGGTATGGAGCTCTGGAGGTATGGAGCTCTGGAGGTATGGAGCTATGGAGCCCTGGAGCTCTGGAGGTATGGAGCTATGGTGCTATGGAGCTCTGAAGCCATGGAGCTCTGGTGCTATGGAGCTATGGAGCTCTGGTGCTATGGAGCTATGGAGGTATGGAGCTATGGAGCCCTGGAGCTCTGGAGGTATGGAGCTATGGTGCTATGGAGCTCTGAAGCCATGGAGCTCTGAAGCCATGGAGCTCTGGTGCTATGGAGCTCTGGAGCTCTGGAGGTATGGAGCTCTGGAGGTATGGAGCCACCAGCCAGCACCCTCCGTGGCTGGATCAATGGAAGTGTTTAGGTACCAGGCGGCCAAAGTGCCGAGGCCTCACGCTCGACCACGCCGGCGCAGAGTTCCAGCCGCTCGGATGAGCTCTGTCACTCTCCCGCCGCGCAGCCACCGGTAACGGGGAAATGTCGCCGCCTTGTGGACACGCCGTTGTAAATGAATGGGCTTTCGCACTTAGTGCAATTTTCGCCAACTCTCTGACTTAGAGCTATGGAAGTATGGAGCTATGGAGCCACCAGCCACCCAGGCTGGAGCTATGGAGCTCTGGAGGTATGGAGCTCTGGTGCTATGGAAGTATGGAGCTCTGGTGCTATGGAAGTATGGAGCTCTGGAGGTATGGAAGTATGGAGCTATGGAAGTATGGAGCTATGGAGCTCTGGAAGTATGGAGCTATGGAGCTCTGGAGGTATGGAGCCCTGGAGCTATGGAGCTCTGGAGGTATGGAGCTATGGAGCTCTGGTGCTATGGAACTATGGAGCTCTGGTGCTATGGAGCTATGGAGCTCTGGTGCTATGGAGCTATGGAGCTATGGAGCTCTGGAAGTATGGAGCTCTGGTGCTATGGAGCTATGGAGCTCTGGTGCTATGGAGCTATGGAGCTCTGGTGCTATGGAGCTCTGGTGCTATGGAGCTCTGGTGCTATGGAGCTATGGAGCTCTGTTGCTATGGAGCTATGGAGCTCTGGTGCTATGGAGCTATGGAGCTCTGGTGCTATGGAGCTCTGGTGCTATGGAGCTCTGGTGCTATGGAGCTATGGAGCTCTGGTGCTATGGAGCTATGGAGCTCTGGAGGTATGGAGCTCTGGAGGTATGGAGCTCTGGAGGTATGGAGCTATGGAGCCCTGGAGCTATGGAGGTATGGAGCTATGGTGCTATGGAGCTCGTAAGCCATGGAGCTCTGGTACTATGGAGCTATGGAGCTCTGGAGGTATGGAGCTCTGGAGGTATGGAGCTCTGGAGGTATGGAGGTATGGAGCTATGGAGCCCTGGAGCTCTGGAGGTATGGAGCTATGGTGCTATGGAGCTCTGAAGCCATGGAGCTCTGGTGCTATGGAGCTCTGGAGCTCTGGAGGTATGGAGCCCTGGAGCTCTGGAGGTATGGAGCTATGGTGCTGTGGAGCTCTGAAGCCATGGAGCTCTGGTGCTATGGAGCTATGGAGCTCTGGTGCTATGGAGCTATGGAGGTATGGAGCCACCAGCCAGCACCCTCCGTGGCTGGATCAATGGAAGTGTTTTAGGTACCAGGCAGCC
>NW_028232512.1:15000-31342 GCF_054491065.1 Syngnathus leptorhynchus | reverse complement strand
CGCCGCGAGGCGGACCGTCCGGGGCGACTCTCGGCCTGTGTTTTCGGAGCCGGCGGGCATCACGCTCCCTCCTTGGATGGACAACATTCGTAGTTGACACTTTGTGTCATTTTATCCGAGCAGACGGGCGCCGCGAGGCGACCGTCCGGGGCGACTCTCGGCCTGTGTTTAAGGAGCCGGCCGGGCATCACGCTCCTTCCTTGGATGGACAACATTCGTAGTTGACACTTTGTGTCATTTTATCCGAGCGGGCGGGCGCCGCGAGGCGGACCGTCCGGGGCGACTCTCGGCCTGTGTTTAAGGAGCCGGCCGGGCATCACGCTCCTTCCTTGGATGGACAACATTCGCAGTTGACACTTTGTGTCATTTTATCCGAGCAGACGGGCGCCGCGAGGCGGACCGTCCGGGGCGACTCTCGGCCTGTGTTTTCGGAGCGGCCGGGCATCACGCTCCCTCCTTGGATGGACAACATTCGTAGTTGACACTTTGTGTCATTTTATCCGAGCAGACGGGCGCCGCGAGGCGGACCGTCCGGGGCGACTCTCGGCCTGTGTTTAAGGAGCCGGCCGGGCATCACGCTCCTTCCTTGGATGGACAACATTCGCAGTTGACACTTTGTGTCATTTTGTTCGGCCTGTGTTTAAGGAGGCGGCCGTCCTCCACTCGGTCCGTGTTTAAGGAGCGACACTCGCGCTCCGGTTCGGCCTGTATTTAGGGAGGCGGGCCGTCCTCCGCTTGGTCTGTGTTAAGGGCGACACTCGGTCCATGTTTGAGGAGCCTGGCCCTGACGCGCTCCTCTCCGGCCTGTGTTTAAGGAGGCGGCCGTCCTCCCCTTGGTCTGTGTTAAGGGCGACACTCGGTCCATGTTTGAGGAGCCTGGCCCTGACGCTCCTCTCCGGCCTGTGTTTAAGGAGGCGGCCGTCCTCCCCTTGGTCTGTGTTAAGGGCGACACTCGGTCCATGTTTGAGGAGCCTGGCCCTGACGCTCCTCTCCGGCCTGTGTTTAGGGAGGCGGCCGTCCTCCCCTTGGTCTGTGTTAAGGGCGACACTCGGTCCATGTTTGAGGAGCCTGGCCCTGACGCTCCTCTCCGGCCTGTGTTTAAGGAGGCGGCCGTCCTCCCCTTGGTCCGTGTTAAGGGCGACACTCGGTCCATGTTTGAGGAGCCTGGCCCTGACGCTCCTCTCCGGCCTGTGTTTAAGGAGGCGGCCGTCCTCCCCTTGGTCTGTGTTAAGGGCGACACTCGGTCCATGTTTGAGGAGCCTGGCCCTGACGCTCCTCTCCGGCCTGTGTTTAAGGAGGCGGCCGTCCTCCCCTTGGTCTGTGTTAAGGGCGACACTCGGTCCATGTTTGAGGAGCCTGGCCCTGACGCTCCTCTCCGGCCTGTGTTTAAGGAGGCGGCCGTCCTCCCCTTGGTCTGTGTTAAGGGCGACACTCGGTCCATGTTTAAGGAGCCGGCCCTGACGCTCCTCTTCGGCCTGTGTTTAAGGAGGCGGCCGTCCTCCACTTCCTTCCATGCACCACCACATTCGCAGTTGACACTTTGCCATTTTTTCAGAGAGGTGACACTTAGTCGTTTTTTCGAAAGTTGACACTTAGTCGTTTTTTCGAAAGTTGACACTTTGCCGTTTTTTCAGAGAGGCGACACTTAGTCGTTTTTTCGAAAGTTGACACTTAGCCGTTTTTTCGAAAGTTGACACTTAGCCGTTTTTTCGAAAGTTGACACTTAGCCGTTTTTTCGAAAGTTGACACTTAGTCACTTTTTCGCCACAGTGACACCTCCAGCGCGTGCCACGGCGCTTTTCAGGTCTTCTATCCGACCTTGTGCTGTCGAGGACGGCGTGTCCGACGCCGTGGGGAGACCAGCACCATCTCCTCCATACTCGTAAACGGGGTGCTTTGGAAAACGGGGGGAAAGTCGATGAGTACACTGACTACTGGGACCATTTCATTGTACTCTGGCGCACCTGAAGACCAAAAAAGGTACTGCACCTTAGCCCGGGTACCTCACCCCCTGGTACCTCGAGGAGAACTTAGAAAAATTTCGACAAATTTTTGGTGAGCTCCAGGGAGAGAGGCTGATTTTTCGCTTTTTGAGGCCGACCGCCGAACCGGCGCGGGGCGGACTCACAAGCCCCCCAGAGCCGTGGGCACTTAGTCGTTTTTTCAGAGAGGCGACACTTAGTCGTTTTTTCAGAGGCGACACTTAGTCGTTTTTTCGAAAGTTGACACTTAGCCGTTTTTTCGAAAGTCGACACTTAGCCGTTTTTTTGGAAAGTTGACACTTAGTCGTTTTTTCGAAAGTTGACACTTAGTCGTTTTTTCGCCACAATTGGCTCTGAGCTCCAGGGGGAGAGCCTGGTTTTGCCTTATTTCAGGCCGGCTGGGGAACCGGCGCGGGTCGGATGCACGAGCCCGGCAGAGCCGTGGGCACTTAGAAAATTTTCGCCGATTAAGCTGGGACCTCCAGGCGGAGACCGGCATTCCTCGTCCTCGGGGTTCGACCCAGGAACCGGCGCTGGGCAGACGCCGTAGCCACGCAGAGCCGTGGGCACTTAGAAAATATTCGCCAAGTTGGCTCTGAGCTCCAGGCGGAGAGGCTGGTTTTGCCTTATTTCAGGCCGGCTGGGGAACCGGCGCGGGTCGGATGCACGAGCCCGCAGAGCCGTGGGCACTTTGCCATTTTCTCAGAGTCGACACTTAGTCGTTTTTTCAGAGAGGCGACACTCTGTCGTTTTTTCGAAAGTTGACACTTTGCCGTTTTTTCAGAGAGGCGACACTTAGCCGTTTTTTCGAAAGTTGACACTTAGCCGTTTTTTCGAAAGTCGACACTTAGCCGTTTTTTCAGAGATGTGACACTTTGCCGTTTTTTCGAAAGTCGACACTTAGCCGTTTTTTCAGAGATGTGACACTTAGAAACTTTTTGCCAAGTTGGCTGTGAGCTCCAGGAGGAGACCGTTATTTTTCGTCATTCGAGGCCGACTGCGGAACCGGCGCTGGGCGGACGCCAAAGCTCGGCAGGGCCGTGGGCACTTAGAAACTTTTTGCCAAGTTGGCTGTGAGCTCCAGGAGGAGACCGTCATTTTTCGTCATTCGAGGCCGACTGCGGAACCGGCGCTGGGCGGATGCCAAAGCTCGGCAGGGCCGTGGGCACTTAGAAACTTTTTGCCAAGTTGGCTGTGAGCTCCAGGAGGAGACCGTTATTTTTCGTCATTCGAGGCCGACTGCGGAACCGGCGCTGGGCGGACGCCAAAGCTCGGCAGGGCCGTGGGCACTTAGAAACTTTTTGCCAAGTTGGCTGTGAGCTCCAGGAGGAGACCGTTATTTTTCGTCATTCGAGGCCGACTGCGGAACCGGCGCTGGGCGGATGCCAAAGCTCGGCAGGGCCGTGGGCACTTAGAAACTTTTTGCCAAGTTGGCTGTGAGCTCCAGGAGGAGACCGTCATTTTTCGTCATTCGAGGCCGACTGCGGCACCGGCGCTGAGCGGACGCCAAAGCTCGGCAGGGCCGTGGGCACTTAGAAACTTTTTGCCAAGTTGGCTGTGAGCTCCAGGAGGAGACCGTTATTTTTCGTCATTCGAGGCCGACTGCGGAACCGGCGCTGGGCGGACGCCAAAGCTCGGCAGGGCCGTGGGCACTTAGAAACTTTTTGCCAAGTTGGCTGTGAGCTCCAGGAGGAGACCGTTATTTTTCGTCATTCGAGGCCGACTGCGGAACCGGCGCTGGGCGGACGCCAAAGCTCGGCAGGGCCGTGGGCACTTAGAAACTTTTTGCCAAGTTGGCTGTGAGCTCCAGGAGGAGACCGTCATTTTTCGTCATTCGAGGCCGACTGCGGAACCGGCGCTGAGCGGACGCCAAAGCTCGGCAGGGCCGTGGGCACTTAGAAACTTTTTGCCAAGTTGGCTGTGAGCTCCAGGAGGAGACCGTTATTTTTCGTCATTCGAGGCCGACTGCGGAACCGGCGCTGGGCGGACGCCAAAGCTCGGCAGGGCCGTGGGCACTTAGAAACTTTTTGCCAAGTTGGCTGTGAGCTCCAGGAGGAGACCGTTATTTTTCGTCATTCGAGGCCGACTGCGGAACCGGCGCTGGGCGGACGCCAAAGCTCGGCAGGGCCGTGGGCACTTAGAAACTTTTTGCCAAGTTGGCTGTGAGCTCCAGGAGGAGACCGTTATTTTTCGTCATTCGAGGCCGACTGCGGAACCGGCGCTGGGCGGACGCCAAAGCTCGGCAGGGCCGTGGGCACTTAGAAACTTTTTGCCAAGTTGGCTGTGAGCTCCAGGAGGAGACCGTCATTTTTCGTCATTCGAGGCCGACTGCGGCACCGGCGCTGAGCGGACGCCAAAGCTCGGCAGGGCCGTGGGCACTTAGAAACTTTTTGCCAAGTTGGCTGTGAGCTCCAGGAGGAGACCGTTATTTTTCGTCATTCGAGGCCGACTGCGGAACCGGCGCTGGGCGGACGCCAAAGCTCGGCAGGGCCGTGGGCACTTAGAAACTTTTTGCCAAGTTGGCTGTGAGCTCCAGGAGGAGACCGTCATTTTTCGTCATTCGAGGCCGACTGCGGCACCGGCGCTGAGCGGACGCCAAAGCTCGGCAGGGCCGTGGGCACTTAGAAACTTTTTGCCAAGTTGGCTGTGAGCTCCAGGAGGAGACCGTTATTTTTCGTCATTCGAGGCCGACTGCGGAACCGGCGCTGGGCGGACGCCAAAGCTCGGCAGGGCCGTGGGCACTTAGAAACTTTTTGCCAAGTTGGCTGTGAGCTCCAGGAGGAGACCGTCATTTTTCGTCATTCGAGGCCGACTGCGGCACCGGCGCTGAGCGGACGCCAAAGCTCGGCAGGGCCGTGGGCACTTTGCCACTTTTTCGCCACAATTGGCTGTGAGCTCCAGGAGGAGACCGTTATTTTTCGTCATTCTAGGCCGGTTGCAGAACCGGCGCGGCTCGGATGCACGAGCCCGCAGAGCCGTGGGCACTTAGAAAAATTTCAGAGAGGCGACACTTTGCCATTTTTTCAGAGAGGTGACACTTAGTCGTTTTTTCGAAAGTTGACACTTAGCCGTTTTTTCGAAAGTTGACACTTAGTCGTTTTTTCGAAAGTTGACACTTAGTCGTTTTTTCGCCAAAGTGCCCACCTCCAGCGCGTGCCACGGCGCTTTCCAGGTCTTCTATCCGACCTTGTGCTGTCGAGGACGGCGTGTCCGACGCCGTGGGGAGACCAGCACCATCTCCTCCATACTCGTAAACGAGGTGCTTTGGAAAACGGGGGGAAAGTCGATGAGTACACTGACTACTGGGACCATTTCATTGTACTCTGGCGCACCTGAAGACCAAAAAAGGTACTGCACCTTAGCCCGGGTACCTCACCCCCTGGTACCTCGAGGTGAGCTCCAGGGAGAGAGGCTGATTTTTTGCTTTTTGAGGCCGACCACCGAACCGGCGCGGGGCGGACTCACAAGCCCCGCAGAGCCGTGGGCACTTAGTCGTTTTTTCGAAAGTTGACACTTAGTCGTTTTTTCGCCGATTTTGCTGGGACCTCCAGGCGAGGACCGGCGTTTTTCGTCTTCCGGGTCCGACCCGGGAACCAGCGCCGAGCGGACACATTCGCTCGCTAGTGCCGTTGGCACTTAGAAAATTTTTCGTTTGTCATGAGCTCCGGGCGGAGACCGGCGTTTTTCGTCTTCCGGGTCCGACCCGGGAACCAGCGCCGAGCGGACACATTCGCTCGCAAGTGCCGTTGGCACTTAGAAAATTTTTCGTTTGTCATGAGCTCCGGGCGGAGAGCGGCGTTTTTCGTCTTCCGGGTTCGACCCGGGAACCAGCGCCGAGCGGACACATTCGCTCGCTAGTGCCGTTGGCACTTAGAAAATTTTTCGTTTGTCATGAGCTCCGGGCGGAGACCGGCGTTTTTTGTCTTCCGGGTTCGACCCGGGAACCAGCGCCGAGCGGACACATTCGCTCGCTAGTGCCGTTGGCACTTAGAAAATTTTTCGTTTGTCATGAGCTCCGGGCGGAGAGCGGCGTTTTTCGTCTTCCGGGTTCGACCCGGGAACCAGCGCCGAGCGGACACATTCGCTCGCTAGTGCCGTTGGCACTTAGAAAATTTTTCGTTTGTCATGAGCTCCGGGCGGAGAGCGGCGTTTTTCGTCTTCCGGGTTCGACCCGGGAACCAGCGCCGAGCGGACACATTCGCTCGCTAGTGCCGTTGGCACTTAGAAAATTTTTCGTTTGTAATGAGCTCCGGGCGGAGAGCGGCGTTTTTCGTCTTCCGGGTTCGACCCGGGAACCAGCGCCGAGCGGACACATTCGCTCGCTAGTGCCGTTGGCACTTAGAAAATTTTTCGTTTGTCATGAGCTCCGGGCGGAGAGCGGCGTTTTTCGTCTTCCGGGTTCGACCCGGGAACCAGCGCCGAGCGGACACATTCGCTCGCTAGTGCCGTTGGCACTTAGAAAATTTTTCGTTTGTCATGAGCTCCGGGCGGAGAGCGGCGTTTTTCGTCTTCCGGGTTCGACCCGGGAACCAGCGCCGAGCGGACACATTCGCTCGCTAGTGCCGTTGGCACTTAGAAAATTTTTCGTTTGTCATGAGCTCCGGGCGGAGAGCGGCGTTTTTCGTCTTCCGGGTTCGACCCGGGAACCAGCGCCGAGCGGACACATTCGCTCGCTAGTGCCGTTGGCACTTAGAAAATTTTTCGTTTGTCATGAGCTCCGGGCGGAGAGCGGCGTTTTTCGTCTTCCGGGTTCGACCCGGGAACCAGCGCCGAGCGGACACATTCGCTCGCTAGTGCCGTTGGCACTTAGAAAATTTTTCGTTTGTCATGAGCTCCGGGCGAGGACCGGCGTTTTTCGTCTTCCGGGTTCGACCCGGGAACCAGCGCCGAGCGGACACATTCGCTCGCTAGTGCCGTTGGCACTTAGAAAATTTTTCGTTTGTCATGAGCTCCGGGCGAGGACCGGCGTTTTTCGTCTTCCGGGTTCGACCCGGGAACCAGCGCCGAGCGGACACATTCGCTCGCTAGTGCCGTTGGCACTTAGAAAATTTTTCGTTTGTCATGAGCTCCGGGCGGAGACCGGCATTTTTCGTCATTCGAGGCCGACGGGGGAACCAGCCGGAGCGGACACGTTTGCTCGGAAGAGCCGTTGGCACTTAGAAAAAATTCCGTGTCTCGTGAGCTCCAGGGGGGACAGGCTGGTTTTATTCATCCGTAGCCGACATGGGAACCAGCGCGGAGCGGATTGGTGTTGCGCTGCCATATACCTCATCTCTCTCAGGAGTCCCCCCCTTATACGTGCCGATGGTGTTTTGGAAAACGGGGGGTAACTGGATGAGTACACTGACTAGGGGGACCAGTACACTAGCGAGTGGGACCAGTACACTGACTAGTGGGACCAACACACTATGAGCGCCTGGTACCTAAAATGGAAGTATAGAGGCCGAATTTCGGGCAAGATCACGCCGTGTTAGGCTTCCAGGACCTCGGCTAAGCAATTTTAACGGGTCGCCCGGTTCTTTTTTGATCCAGCCCGGTTCTTTTTTTTATCCAGCCCGGTTCTTTTTACACTTCCAGCTGGAGCTCGGGAGCGGCTTTTTGCACAAGATCACGCCGTGTTAGGCTTCCAGGACCTCGGCTAAGCAATTTTAACGGGTCGCCCGGTTCTTTTTTTTATCCAGCCCGGTTCTTTTTTTATCCAGCCCGGTTCTTTTTACACTTCCAGCTGAAGCTCGGGAGCGGCTTTTTGCACAAGAACACGCCGTGTTAGGCTTCCAGGACCTCGGCTAAGCAATTTTAACGGGTCGCCCGGTTCTTTTTTGATCCAGCCCGGTTCTTTTTTTTATCCAGCCCGGTTCTTTTTACACTTCCAGCTGGAGCTTGGGAGCGGCTTTTTGCACAAGATCACGCCGGGTTAGGCTTCCAGGACCTCGGCTAAGCAATTTTAACGGGTCGCCCGGTTCTTTTTTGATCCAGCCCGGTTCTTTTTTTTATCCAGCCTGGTTCTTTTTACACTTCCAGCTGGAGCTCGGGAGCGGCTATTTGCACAAGATCACGCCGTGTTAGGCTTCCAGGACCTCGGCTAAGCAATTTTAACGGGTCGCCCGGTTCTTTTTTGATCCAGCCCGGTTCTTTTTTTTATCCAGCCCGGTTCTTTTTACACTTCCAGCTGGAGCTCGGGAGCGGCTTTTTGCACAAGATCACGCCGGGTTAGGCTTCCAGGACCTCGGCTAAGCAATTTTAACGGGTCCCCCGGTTCTTTTTTGATCCAGCCCGGTTCTTTTTTTATCCAGCCCGGTTCTTTTTACACTTCCAGCTGGAGCTCGGGAGCGGCTTTTTGCACAAGATCACGCCGTGTTAGGCTTCCAGGACCTCGGCTAAGCAATTTTAACGGGTCGCCCGGTTCTTTTTTGATCCAGCCCGGTTCTTTTTTTTATCCAGCCCGGTTCTTTTTACACTTCCAGCTGGAGCTCGGGAGCGGCTTTTTGCACAAGATCACGCCGTGTTAGGCTTCCAGGACCTCGGCTAAGCAATTTTAACGGGTCGCCCGGTTCTTTTTTGATCCAGCCCGGTTCTTTTTTTTATCCAGCCTGGTTCTTTTTACACTTCCAGCTGGAGCTCGGGAGCGGCTTTTTGCACAAGATCACGCCGTGTTAGGCTTCCAGGACCTCGGCTAAGCAATTTTAACGGGTCGCCCGGTTCTTTTTTGATCCAGCCCGGTTCTTTTTTTTTATCCAGCCCGGTTCTTTTTACACTTCCAGCTGGAGCTCGGGAGCGGCTTTTTGCACAAGAACACGCCGTGTTAGGCTTCCAGGACCTCGGCTAAGCAATTTTAACGGGTCGCCCGGTTCTTTTTTGATCCAGCCCGGTTCTTTTTTTTATCCAGCCCGGTTCTTTTTACACTTCCAGCTGGAGCTCGGGAGCGGCTTTTTGCACAAGATCACGCCGTGTTAGGCTTCCAGGACCTCGGCTAAGCAATTTTAACGGGTCGCCCGGTTCTTTTTTGATCCAGCCCGGTTCTTTTTTTTATCCAGCCCGGTTCTTTTTACACTTCCAGCTGGAGCTCGGGAGCGGCTTTTTGCACAAGAACACGCCGTGTTAGGCTTCCAGGACCTCGGCTAAGCAATTTTAACGGGTCGCCCGGTTCTTTTTTTGATCCAGCCCGGTTCTTTTTTTATCCAGCCCGGTTCTTTTTACACTTCCAGCTGGAGCTCGGGAGCGGCTTTTTGCACAAGATCACGCCGTGTTAGGCTTCCAGGACCTCGGCTAAGCAATTTTAACGGGTCGCCCGGTTCTTTTTTTGATCCAGCCCGGTTCTTTTTTTATCCAGCCCGGTTCTTTTTACACTTCCAGCTGGAGCTCGGGAGCGGCTTTTTGCACAAGATCACGCCGTGTTAGGCTTCCAGGACCTCGGCTCAGCAATTTTAACGGGTCGCCCGGTTCTTTTTTGATCCAGCCCGGTTCTTTTTTTATCCAGCCCGGTTCTTTTTACACTTCCAGCTGGAGCTCGGGAGCGGCTTTTTGCACAAGATCACGCCGTGTTAGGCTTCCAGGACCTCGGCTAAGCAATTTTAACGGGTCGCCCGGTTCTTTTTTTGATCCAGCCCGGTTCTTTTTTTTTTATCCAGCCTGGTTCTTTTTACACTTCCAGCTGGAGCTCGGGAGCGGCTTTTTGCACAAGATCACGCCGTGTTAGGCTTCCAGGACCTCGGCTAAGCAATTTTAACGGGTCGCCCGGTTCTTTTTTGATCCAGCCCGGTTCTTTTTCCACTTCCAGCTGGAGCTCAGCAGCGGCTTTTTGCACAAGATCACGCCGGGTTAGGCTTCCAGGACCTCGGCTAAGCACTTCTAACGGGTCGCCCGGTTCTTTTTTTGAACCAGCCCGGTTCTTTTTACACTTCCAGCTGGAGCTCAGCAGCGGCTTTTTGCACAAGATCACGCCGGGTTAGGGTTCCAGGACCTCGGCTAAGCAATTTTAACGGGCCGCCCGGTTCTTTTTTTGATCCAGCCCGGTTCTTTTTACACTTCCAGCTGGAGCTCAGCAGCGGCTTTTTGCACAAGATCACGCCGGGTTAGGCTTCCAGGACCTCGGCTAAGCACTTGTAACGGGCCCTGGTCCACCCCTGCCAGCGCATTTCAAAACTTGGCATTAATTTCGACCTAAGAGACGAAGTCTGATTTTTTTCTACCACTTGGGCGGCCTTTTTGCACCCAGAACACCCGCACCGGCACCATAAATTCGAAGGGTGCCGAGTGCGTCGGCGCAGATTCTGCGACGGAGTGACACTTCCCTCTTGTGGACATTCGGCGGTAGGTGAAATGCGCACTCGGTCTTCTCTTTTCTTTTCCTTCCAGTGAAACTTTGGCAACATTCTGCGAGCTGCTGGCTTCCAGAACCTCGGCCAAGCAGGTGGAGGATTTTTTTCCACTTCCAGCTGGAGGTGAGGAGGGACTTTTTGGGCAAGATCACGCCGACTTAGCAAGCAAGGTGGAAGTGCCAGCATGCAGTGGCTGGAAGTGTGGATGTGGAGCTCCAGCACCCTCCCTGCCTATGGAAGTGTGGAGCTCCAGCACCCTCCCTGCCTATGGAAGTGTGGAGCTCCAGCACCCTCCCTGCCTATGGAAGTGTGGAGCTCCAGCACCCTCCCTGCCTATGGAAGTGTGGAGCTCCAGCACCCTCCCTGCCTATGGAAGTGTGGAGCTCCAGCACCCTCCCTGCCTATGGAAGTGTGGAGCTCCAGCACCCTCCCTGCCTATGGAAGTGTGGAGCTCCAGCACCCTCCCTGCCTATGGAAGTGTGGAGCTCCAGCACCCTCCCTGCCTATGGAAGTGTGGAGCTCCAGCACCCTCCCTGCCTATGGAAGTGTGGAGCTCCAGCACCCTCCCTGCCTATGGAAGTGTGGAGCTCCAGCACCCTCCCTGCCTATGGAAGTGTGGAGCTCCAGCACCCTCCCTGCCTATGGAAGTGTGGAGCTCCAGCACCCTCCCTGCCTATGGAAGTGTGGAGCTCCAGCACCCTCCCTGCCTATGGAAGTGTGGAGCTCCAGCACCCTCCCTGCCTATGGAAGTGTGGAGCTCCAGCACCCTCCCTGCCTATGGAAGTGTGGAGCTCCAGCACCCTCCCTGCCTATGGAAGTGTGGAGCTCCAGCACCCTCCCTGCCTATGGAAGTGTGGAGCTCCAGCACCCTCCCTGCCTATGGAAGTGTGGAGCTCCAGCACCCTCCCTGCCTATGGAAGTGTGGAGCTCCAGCACCCTCCCTGCCTATGGAAGTGTGGAGCTCCAGCACCCTCCCTGCCTATGGAAGTGTGGAGCTCCAGCACCCTCCCTGCCTATGGAAGTGTGGAGCTCCAGCACCCTCCCTGCCTATGGAAGTGTGGAGCTCCAGCACCCTCCCTGCCTATGGAAGTGTGGAGCTCCAGCACCCTCCCTGCCTATGGAAGTGTGGAGCTCCAGCACCCTCCCTGCCTATGGAAGTGTGGAGCTCCAGCACCCTCCCTGCCTATGGAAGTGTGGAGCTCCAGCACCCTCCCTGCCTATGGAAGTGTGGAGCTCCAGCACCCTCCCTGCCTATGGAAGTGTGGAGCTCCAGCACCCTCCCTGCCTATGGAAGTGTGGAGCTCCAGCACCCTCCCTGCCTATGGAAGTGTGGAGCTCCAGCACCCTCCCTGCCTATGGAAGTGTGGAGCTCCAGCACCCTCCCTGCCTATGGAAGTGTGGAGCTCCAGCACCCTCCCTGCCTATGGAAGTGTGGAGCTCCAGCACCCTCCCTGCCTATGGAAGTGTGGAGCTCCAGCACCCTCCCTGCCTATGGAAGTGTGGAGCTCCAGCACCCTCCCTGCCTATGGAAGTGTGGAGCTCCAGCACCCTCCCTGCCTATGGAAGTGTGGAGCTCCAGCACCCTCCCTGCCTATGGAAGTGTGGAGCTCCAGCACCCTCCCTGCCTATGGAAGTGTGGAGCTCCAGCACCCTCCCTGCCTATGGAAGTGTGGAGCTCCAGCACCCTCCCTGCCTATGGAAGTGTGGAGCTCCAGCACCCTCCCTGCCTATGGAAGTGTGGAGCTCCAGCACCCTCCCTGCCTATGGAAGTGTGGAGCTCCAGCACCCTCCCTGCCTATGGAAGTGTGGAGCTCCAGCACCCTCCCTGCCTATGGAAGTGTGGAGCTCCAGCACCCTCCCTGCCTATGGAAGTGTGGAGCTCCAGCACCCTCCCTGCCTATGGAAGTGTGGAGCTCCAGCACCCTCCCTGCCTATGGAAGTGTGGAGCTCCAGCACCCTCCCTGCCTATGGAAGTGTGGAGCTCCAGCACCCTCCCTGCCTATGGAAGTGTGGAGCTCCAGCACCCTCCCTGCCTATGGAAGTGTGGAGCTCCAGCACCCTCCCTGCCTATGGAAGTGTGGAGCTCCAGCACCCTCCCTGCCTATGGAAGTGTGGAGCTCCAGCACCCTCCCTGCCTATGGAAGTGTGGAGCTCCAGCACCCTCCCTGCCTATGGAAGTGTGGAGCTCCAGCACCCTCCCTGCCTATGGAAGTGTGGAGCTCCAGCACCCTCCCTGCCTATGGAAGTGTGGAGCTCCAGCACCCTCCCTGCCTATGGAAGTGTGGAGCTCCAGCACCCTCCCTGCCTATGGAAGTGTGGAGCTCCAGCACCCTCCCTGCCTATGGAAGTGTGGAGCTCCAGCACCCTCCCTGCCTATGGAAGTGTGGAGCTCCAGCACCCTCCCTGCCTATGGAAGTGTGGAGCTCCAGCACCCTCCCTGCCTATGGAAGTGTGGAGCTCCAGCACCCTCCCTGCCTATGGAAGTGTGGAGCTCCAGCACCCTCCCTGCCTATGGAAGTGTGGAGCTCCAGCACCCTCCCTGCCTATGGAAGTGTGGAGCTCCAGCACCCTCCCTGCCTATGGAAGTGTGGAGCTCCAGCACCCTCCCTGCCTATGGAAGTGTGGAGCTCCAGCACCCTCCCTGCCTATGGAAGTGTGGAGCTCCAGCACCCTCCCTGCCTATGGAAGTGTGGAGCTCCAGCACCCTCCCTGCCTATGGAAGTGTGGAGCTCCAGCACCCTCCCTGCCTATGGAAGTGTGGAGCTCCAGCACCCTCCCTGCCTATGGAAGTGTGGAGCTCCAGCACCCTCCCTGCCTATGGAAGTGTGGAGCTCCAGCACCCTCCCTGCCTATGGAAGTGTGGAGCTCCAGCACCCTCCCTGCCTATGGAAGTGTGGAGCTCCAGCACCCTCCCTGCCTATGGAAGTGTGGAGCTCCAGCACCCTCCCTGCCTATGGAAGTGTGGAGCTCCAGCACCCTCCCTGCCTATGGAAGTGTGGAGCTCCAGCACCCTCCCTGCCTATGGAAGTGTGGAGCTCCAGCACCCTCCCTGCCTATGGAAGTGTGGAGCTCCAGCACCCTCCCTGCCTATGGAAGTGTGGAGCTCCAGCACCCTCCCTGCCTATGGAAGTGTGGAGCTCCAGCACCCTCCCTGCCTATGGAAGTGTGGAGCTCCAGCACCCTCCCTGCCTATGGAAGTGTGGAGCTCCAGCACCCTCCCTGCCTATGGAAGTGTGGAGCTCCAGCACCCTCCCTGCCTATGGAAGTGTGGAGCTCCAGCACCCTCCCTGCCTATGGAAGTGTGGAGCTCCAGCACCCTCCCTGCCTATGGAAGTGTGGAGCTCCAGCACCCTCCCTGCCTATGGAAGTGTGGAGCTCCAGCACCCTCCCTGCCTATGGAAGTGTGGAGCTCCAGCACCCTCCCTGCCTATGGAAGTGTGGAGCTCCAGCACCCTCCCTGCCTATGGAAGTGTGGAGCTCCAGCACCCTCCCTGCCTATGGAAGTGTGGAGCTCCAGCACCCTCCCTGCCTATGGAAGTGTGGAGCTCCAGCACCCTCCCTGCCTATGGAAGTGTGGAGCTCCAGCACCCTCCCTGCCTATGGAAGTGTGGAGCTCCAGCACCCTCCCTGCCTATGGAAGTGTGGAGCTCCAGCACCCTCCCTGCCTATGGAAGTGTGGAGCTCCAGCACCCTCCCTGCCTATGGAAGTGTGGAGCTCCAGCACCCTCCCTGCCTATGGAAGTGTGGAGCTCCAGCACCCTCCCTGCCTATGGAAGTGTGGAGCTCCAGCACCCTCCCTGCCTATGGAAGTGTGGAGCTCCAGCACCCTCCCTGCCTATGGAAGTGTGGAGCTCCAGCACCCTCCCTGCCTATGGAAGTGTGGAGCTCCAGCACCCTCCCTGCCTATGGAAGTGTGGAGCTCCAGCACCCTCCCTGCCTATGGAAGTGTGGAGCTCCAGCACCCTCCCTGCCTATGGAAGTGTGGAGCTCCAGCACCCTCCCTGCCTATGGAAGTGTGGAGCTCCAGCACCCTCCCTGCCTATGGAAGTGTGGAGCTCCAGCACCCTCCCTGCCTATGGAAGTG
This sequence comes from Syngnathus leptorhynchus, assembly GCF_054491065.1. Classification (NCBI taxonomy): domain Eukaryota; kingdom Metazoa; phylum Chordata; class Actinopteri; order Syngnathiformes; family Syngnathidae; genus Syngnathus; species Syngnathus leptorhynchus. The sequence continues at coordinate 16,958 of NW_028232512.1, read as the reverse complement.
TGGAGCTCCAGCACCCTCCCTGCCTATGGAAGTGTGGAGCTCCAGCACCCTCCCTGCCTATGGAAGTGTGGAGCTCCAGCACCCTCCCTGCCTATGGAAGAGCCACCTCCGCGGGCATGCTGCTCAACCACGCCGGCCCAGAGTTCCAGCCGCTCGGCTACACTCTCTCACAAGCCCCGCCTGGAGCTCCCCAGCCCGCCCCTGGTACCTCAACTACCGAGGCCAGCCGCTCGACCAGGCCGGCCCAGAGTTCCAGCCGCTCGGCTTCACTCTCTCACAAGCCCCGCCTGGAGCTCCCCAGCCCGCCCCTGGTACCTCAACTACCGAGGCCAGCCGCTCGACCACGCCGGCGCAGAGTTCCAGCCGCTCGGATAAGCTCTGCCACTCTCCCGCTAAGCAGCCACCGGTAACGGGGAAATGTCGCCGCCTTGTGGACACGCCCTTGTAAATGAATGGGCTTTCGCACTTAGTGCAATTTTCGCCAGCTCCGTGGCTGCAAGTATGGAGCTATGGAGCCACCAGCCAGGCTGGAGCTCTGGAGCTCTGGAAGTATGGAGCTCTGGAGCTCTGGAGCTATGGAGCTATGGAGCTATGGAGCTATGGAGCTATGGAGCTCTGGGGCTATGGAGCTATGGAGCTATGGAGCTATGGAAGTATGGAGCTATGGAGCTATGGAGCTATGGAAGTATGGAAGTATGGAGCTATGGAGCTATGGAAGTACGGAGCTATGGAGCTATGGAAGTATGGAAGTATGGTAGTATGGAGCTATGGAGCTATGGAGCTATGGAGCTCTGGAGCTCTGGAGCTATGGAGCTATGGAAGTAGGGAGCTATGGAGCTATGGATGTATGGAGCTATGGAGCCACCAGCCAGCCAGGCTGGAGCTATGGAAGTATGGAGCCATGGAGCTCCGGAGCTATGGAAGTATGGAGCTATGGAGCTCTGGTGCTATGGAGCTATGGAGCTCTGGTGCTATGGAGCTATGGAGCTCTGGTGCTATGGAGCTATGGAGCTCTGGTGCTATGGAGCTATGGAGCTCTGGTGCTATGGAGCTATGGAGCTCTGGTGCTATGGAGCTATGGAGCTCTGGTGCTATGGAGCTATGGAGCTCTGGTGCTATGGAGCTATGGAGCTCTGGTGCTATGGAGCTATGGAGCTCTGGTGCTATGGAGCTATGGAGCTCTGGTGCTATGGAGCTATGGAGCTCTGGTGCTATGGAGCTATGGAGCTCTGGTGCTATGGAGCTATGGAGCTCTGGTGCTATGGAGCTATGGAGCTATGGAGCTCTGGTGCTATGGAGCTATGGAGCTCTGGTGCTATGGAGCTATGGAGCTCTGGTGCTATGGAGCTATGGAGCTCTGGTGCTATGGAGCTCTGGTGCTATGGAGCTATGGAGCTCTGGTGCTATGGAGCTCTGGAGCTCTGGAGGTATGGAGCTATGGAGCCACCAGCCAGCACCCTCCGTGGCTGGATCAATGGAAGTGTTTTAGGTACCAGGCAGCCAAAGGGCCGAGGCCTCACGCTCGACCACGCCGGCGCAGAGTTCCAGCCGCTCGGATAAGCTCTGTCACTCACCCGCCGCGCAGCCACCGGTAACGGGGAAATGTCGCCGCCTTGTGGACACGCCGTTGTAAATGAATGGGCTTTCGCACTTAGTGCAATTTTAGCCAACTCTCTGACTGGAGCTATGGAAGTATGGAGCTATGGAGCCACCAGCCACCCAGGCTGGAGCTATGGAGCTATGGAGCTCTGGTGCTATGGAGCTATGGAGCTCTGGTGCTATGGAGCTATGGAGCTCTGGTGCTATGGAGCTATGGAGCTCTGGTGCTATGGAGCTATGGAGCTCTGGTGCTATGGAGCTATGGAGCTCTGGTGCTATGGAGCTATGGAGCTCTGGTGCTATGGAGCTATGGAGCTCTGGTGCTATGGAGCTATGGAGCTCTGGTGCTATGGAGCTAT
>NW_028232512.1:0-2500 GCF_054491065.1 Syngnathus leptorhynchus | reverse complement strand
GGCGGACCGTCCGGGGCGACTCTCGGCCTGTATTTAAGGAGCCGGCCGGGCATCACGCTCCTTCCTTGGATGGACAACATTCGCAGTTGACACTTTGTGTCATTTTATCCGAGCAGACGGGCGCCGCGAGGCGGACCGTCCGGGGCGACTCTCGGCCTGTGTTTTCGGAGCCGGCCGGGCATCACGCTCCCTCCTTGGATGGACAACATTCGTAGTTGACACTTTGTGTCATTTTATCCGAGCAGACGGGCGCCGCGAGGCGGACCGTCCGGGGCGACTCTCGGCCTGTGTTTAAGGAGCCGGCCGGGCATCACGCTCCTTCCTTGGATGGACAACATTCGCAGTTGACACTTTGTGTCATTTTATCCGAGCAGACGGGCGCCGCGAGGCGGACCGTCCGGGGCGACTCTCGGCCTGTGTTTTCGGAGCCGGCCGGGCATCACGCTCCCTCCTTGGATGGACAACATTCGTAGTTGACACTTTGTGTCATTTTATCCGAGCAGACGGGCGCCGCGAGGCGACCGTCCGGGGCGACTCTCGGCCTGTGTTTAAGGAGCCGGCCGGGCATCACGCTCCTTCCTTGGATGGACAACATTCGCAGTTGACACTTTGTGTCATTTTATCCGAGCAGACGGGCGCCGCGAGGCGGACCGTCCGGGGCGACTCTCGGCCTGTGTTTTCGGAGCCGGCCGGGCATCACGCTCCCTCCTTGGATGGACAACATTCGTAGTTGACACTTTGTGTCATTTTATCCGAGCAGACGGGCGCCGCGAGGCGACCGTCCGGGGCGACTCTCGGCCTGTGTTTAAGGAGCCGGCCGGGCATCACGCTCCTTCCTTGGATGGACAACATTCGTAGTTGACACTTTGTGTCATTTTATCCGAGCGGGCGGGCGCCGCGAGGCGGACCGTCCGGGGCGACTCTCGGCCTGTATTTAAGGAGCCGGCCGGGCATCACGCTCCTTCCTTGGATGGACAACATTCGCAGTTGACACTTTGTGTCATTTTATCCGAGCAGACGGGCGCCGCGAGGCGGACCGTCCGGGGCGACTCTCGGCCTGTGTTTTCGGAGCCGGCCGGGCATCACGCTCCCTCCTTGGATGGACAACATTCGTAGTTGACACTTTGTGTCATTTTATCCGAGCAGACGGGCGCCGCGAGGCGGACCGTCCGGGGCGACTCTCGGCCTGTGTTTAAGGAGCCGGCCGGGCATCACGCTCCTTCCTTGGATGGACAACATTCGCAGTTGACACTTTGTGTCATTTTATCCGAGCAGACGGGCGCCGCGAGGCGGACCGTCCGGGGCGACTCTCGGCCTGTGTTTTCGGAGCCGGCCGGGCATCACGCTCCCTCCTTGGATGGACAACATTCGTAGTTGACACTTTGTGTCATTTTATCCGAGCAGACGGGCGCCGCGAGGCGACCGTCCGGGGCGACTCTCGGCCTGTGTTTAAGGAGCCGGCCGGGCATCACGCTCCTTCCTTGGATGGACAACATTCGTAGTTGACACTTTGTGTCATTTTATCCGAGCGGGCGGGCGCCGCGAGGCGGACCGTCCGGGGCGACTCTCGGCCTGTGTTTAAGGAGCCGGCCGGGCATCACGCTCCTTCCTTGGATGGACAACATTCGCAGTTGACACTTTGTGTCATTTTATCCGAGCAGACGGGCGCCGCGAGGCGGACCGTCCGGGGCGACTCTCGGCCTGTGTTTTCGGAGCCGGCCGGGCATCACGCTCCCTCCTTGGATGGACAACATTCGTAGTTGACACTTTGTGTCATTTTATCCGAGCAGACGGGCGCCGCGAGGCGGACCGTCCGGGGCGACTCTCGGCCTGTGTTTAAGGAGCCGGCCGGGCATCACGCTCCTTCCTTGGATGGACAACATTCGCAGTTGACACTTTGTGTCATTTTGTTCGGCCTGTGTTTAAGGAGGCGGCCGTCCTCCACTCGGTCCGTGTTTAAGGAGCGACACTCGCGCTCCGGTTCGGCCTGTATTTAGGGAGGCGGCCGTCCTCCGCTTGGTCTGTGTTAAGGGCGACACTCGGTCCATGTTTGAGGAGCCTGGCCCTGACGCTCCTCTCCGGCCTGTGTTTAAGGAGGCGGCCGTCCTCCCCTTGGTCTGTGTTAAGGGCGACACTCGGTCCATGTTTGAGGAGCCTGGCCCTGACGCTCCTCTCCGGCCTGTGTTTAAGGAGGCGGCCGTCCTCCCCTTGGTCTGTGTTAAGGGCGACACTCGGTCCATGTTTGAGGAGCCTGGCCCTGACGCTCCTCTCCGGCCTGTGTTTAGGGAGGCGGCCGTCCTCCCCTTGGTCTGTGTTAAGGGCGACACTCGGTCCATGTTTGAGGAGCCTGGCCCTGACGCTCCTCTCCGGCCTGTGTTTAAGGAGGCGGCCGTCCTCCCCTTGGTCCGTGTTAAGGGCGACACTCGGTCCATGTTTGAGGAGCCTGGCCCTGACGCTCCTCTCCGGCCTGTGTTTAAGGAGGCGGCCGTCCTCCCCTTGG
>NW_028232511.1:0-31390 GCF_054491065.1 Syngnathus leptorhynchus | reverse complement strand
GTTGGGTCGGATCGAAGACTTGATGCGCGAGCGCCGCGAAGACGAGAAGTCCTGACATGAAAAAACCCCGGTCAGATGACCGGGGTTTTTTTAGTGCCGCGGGCGGGGGTCGAACCCGCACTCAGTATTACCTGAACTAGGCCCTCAACCTAGCGCGTCTGCCAATTCCGCCACCGCGGCAGCACAAGGACTGGGATTATAGAGGGCCGATCCACTTGGACCAGGGGCCCGAGAGCGGCTTTTTCCGATGGATCTCGATTGCCGCCCTGCGCCCCCCTGCCTCTACGGGGGCTGGGCGCCCTTATCGGGCCGCCAATCGCAGGTTCAGCCGCAGGCGCTCTTCTTCTTGTCCAATGCTCGTGAAGACGTGCTGGAAGACGTCACGGAAATAGCTGAGGTTGCGGTCAACTTCCTGCCGGATCATGTCCGGATTCCGCGTCCTTGCCATCTCGACTTTCCAACGCTGAAAGCGTCGATCGATCCAAGCATCGCGATCGGCGGTGAGCACGCCGCTCCGACTCGCTTCGCCGGCCAGGCGCTGCAGCTCGATGCCTTTTTCCTGTTCGCTGATTTCCGCGCGCTCCTCGATCCAGCCCTCCTTGGCCACATCCATGAAGCGATAGAAGCGCTCGGCGTCCAGGTACAGCATGCCGCGAGTTTCGCTCTCCAGATCGGCGACGAGATCGCTCAGGTCGCGGTACACATCTGGGTCGAATCCGACTTCTTCGCCGCGTCGGACGCGCGGGATGTCCTCAAGAAAGCGGAACCAGTTGCTGACGATGAACCATTCGCCCACACGGGCGAAGCCCGGGCGCGTGTTGATCGGATCGTCGAGGAAGGTCCGGTTCGTGATCCGCCAGTAGACGTCGGAGCCCTCTTCGATTCGATCGAAGGCTCGGACGTCGGCGCTCGCGAGAGCGCCGTCCATCTCCGCAACAAAAGCGTCGACGCCAGCGGCGTCGCGCACCCGAAAGGCAACCGCGATGCCCGGAGAGCTGTCGATCGCGTCGTCGCTCCGTTCTTTCTTGAACAGCATCAGGCTCACGCCGGGCTGAAAGAGCGCGTCAAACTGGGCGGCGAGTTCCCCGGTGAGATTCGGCGGAACTCCGGGTGCCGGAGCCGCCTTCGCAAAACGCGGGACGTTGGCGGCGAGTTCCTCGTACCAGAGCGAACGCTTGTCGCGATCGACGAGACGAGGGTCGTCCATAACGCGGCGAACGAGAGCTCCGGGCGACACCTCGAGCCAGGAGTAACCGAAGAGCGCATCGGGCAAGTTCTGCACGAGAAACTTCATCTGACGCGTCAGTGCGCCGTGGTCGTAGTTCTCGGTGCTGGCGAAGATCGAGGGGCGATCGACGCGAGAATGAAATCTGCTTCCCAGCGAACCTGCGCTTCGCGGCTGATTTCGAGGGAAACGAGATCCGAGCCCTGAGGACTCAACTCGGGAAAGAGCTCCTCGAAGGTCGATGCCATGCCTTCGCCCCAGAGTGGGCGCAGAAAACGCTCGGCCAGACCCAACTCACTCTCTGCGTGCTGCCTCGACAAGGAAAGTCTCAACGTGACTTCATCGCTCGCACTCTCCCAAGCCCAGCGATCCGTGTAGCGATCAGCCGCGGCGAAGGGGATGCCCTCAGAGCGCACTTGCTTGATGATGCGCACGAGAAGATCGATATCGGTGCCGAGGAGAATCGCTTTCTCCACGCGTGCGATGCCGATCACGATCTTCTCGCCCTGATGAACGATCGTGAGTTCAGTGCCCCATTTTCGATGCTGGATCTCGTTGACGGGCATCTGGTCCTTCACGAACCACGAGGTCAGCAACTCACTGTCGAGGACGTTAGCGGCCACTTGGCCCCAGCTCGACTCGGGTTGGATCACTGCAATCATGGGCGGGATTCCCGCCGGCCCCGGTTTTTCGCTCGCGTAGCCGCCGATAACGATCTGGCGCCCACTCAGCCCCCCGACGAAGGAACGTCGATGGGCAATTCGATCCCTGACTCCACGCGATGGATCTCTTCGAGCAAGGTCCGCAATTTGGTGATGGCACCCGCGGCTTGTCCGCGCGGCGAAGAAAGAAACTCCTGGAAGCCTCGATTGCGATCGAGCGAATCGAAGAACTCGCTCGTCTGAAGCCCTTCCAGAAATGCGGCAAGTCCTCGCAAACAACGACGAAATCGAGGTCGTCGGGAAGGAAGACCCGAAGATCGGTCACCTCGTCGGCGAAGGGGTCGTAGACATTCTTCACGAAGAAGATGGCGAGCAGAGCAATCAATGCCCCGCAGACGGCCGCAATGATGATGCGCCGGCGCCGACGCTGACTGGGGTCCGAGTTTTTCGTCGACACCGCGTTCCTCTCCCGACCGTAGGGCTCCGTCTCGCACACGACGATAGCGGGAGCCTGGTCTTGCGGAAAGCCGCGACTGATCTGACTTCGTAGCCCTGGAGGCCGGATACGAAAACGGCGCCGGTCGAATGACAGGCGCCGTTATTCAGAATGCGAAGTGATCAGGACGGATCACTTGCCGCCCATTCCGAGCTCCTTGCGAGCCAGCTGACCACCGCGGGTGCGCGCGTAGCGCTCGGCGACCTGCTCGCGCACGCGGCGATGGCGCAGCGTGTAGACACGCCGCTGTTCCTCATCATCGGTGGCGTTGGCGATCCGCGAGCAGCAGGTGGCGAAGCGGTACATGGCCCAGCCCACTTGGGGGTCGAGTCCTTCTTCTCCGCGAAGGAGGGCGAAGGTCTTCGAGTACTCCATGGAAGCGGCCGCAAACTTGCCTTCTTCGAAAAGGACGTCGCCGAGACCGTTGGCGCCGGCAGCGAAGACGAAGAGCTGTCTCGAGCTGCCCGCGTCCTTCGCGTATTCCTTGGCGCCCTGACTGAGGAGGGCCTCAAACTTGGACCGCGCACCCGCGAGATCTTTGCGGACGAGGGCGATCCGGGCTTCCATGACCTGGGTTCGCCATGCGGCCGAGGGGCCACTGGCCTTGGTCTTCGCGGCGACGAGAGCAGCATCAGCCTTGGCCACATCGCCCGCTTCGAGCTGCGCGCGAACTACACCAAAGGCGCCGCGGGCGACATAGCTCGGCGCGTAGGGCTTATCGGCGACCGAAGAGAAGATGGAAGCGGCATTCGCGAACTTCGCGGTGGCGAGGGCGACTTCGGCTTCGCGGAGTTCCAGGCGCGGCAGGTAGCGAGTTTCCGGCACCTTAGCGCGGAGATCCTTCGCGATGGCCTGATACTGGGCGTAGTCGCCCCTTCGGTAGCTGGCATCAGCCGCCATGAAGAGGCATTCCTGCCGGGCCCACTCGTAGCGCGACTTCAAGTCGCTGGCCACTGCAAGCAGGAGCGGAATGGCGTCGCGCCAGGCGCCCTTGTTGTAGAGGTCTGCCGCTTCTTCAAAGCCGTCGGGAAGACGGGAGTAGACGACACTCACGAGCTCGTCTTCGCTGATTGCCTTCGCGGTGGCATTTCGTGACCGCTTGAACATCAGACCTTTGAAGGTGTGGCCTTCAACGGTGCCCTTGTCGCTGCGCTGCTTACCGCGCCCATCCATGTAGGTGACCTCCGCGCTTTGGGCGCAGAGAGGAGCGGCGAAGAGGGCCACGAGAACCAGAGCGAGGAGGCGGTTGCACCGCGTCATGTTCGAACTCCTTCGGAGGCCTCCCAAGAGGAGGGCGGCCGAATATCGAAACCCAGGTGTTTCAAGGACTTACGCGCCCGAGGCTGGGCGCGCGAAGGGAGGGTACGGTACGCGAGGTCCCGGCCCGGGTCAAGCATGGGCGCTATGAACGAGTGGGGGACACCCTGGTTCGGTCCACTCGAAGCGTCCGGCAAAAAAAGATGGCGCCAGAACCGAAGTTCTGGCGCCATCAACGAGCCCTAAGCACCGTTTTTCCCACTTCTCTTGTCAGTGAGCGGGTCGAAAACGGCGCGTAAACTGGAAATAGACCGGAAAAAACCCGTCACCTTGGCGGGGCCTCGGGGCGCATGGCCCCACAAGCCTTTGGTGACAAAGGGGATACACCCGGTCGCTTTTTCTCAGTCTTCTGTGGTCTCCGGAGCCTCCGGGGCCGCAGGAGCGTCGGTTTTCGCCCCTTCACCCTCGACATCGTCTTCCGGAACCTCGTCATCTCGCGCCAAGAGCGCACAAGCGACGAGTCGATCGTTGTCCTTCAGGTTCATGATGCGAACACCCTGGGTGTCCCGACCGATGAGCGAGATCGTGTCCACGCCGGTGCGCATCACCATGCCGTTCTCGGACATGAAAATGAGATCTTCGTCATCGGCGACCGCGCGCACAGTCACAACTCGGCCGTTGCGATCGGAAGCTTTGATGTTGCGAATGCCCGAGCCGCCACGCCCCTGCACCCGGTACTGATCAAAGTCGGTGCGCTTGCCGTAACCGCCTTCACAGATCGTGAGGAGGTTGCGTCCCTCCGAGATTACGACCATGCCGACGACCTCGTCGTCTTCGCTCTTGAACTTCATCGCTCGAACACCGCGCGCGGTTCGTCCCATCGGGCGCACGTCGGTCTCAAGGAATCGGATCGACTGCCCCTTCGCGGTCGCGACGAGGATTTCGTCCTCGCCTTCGGTGATGTCGGCGCGCACGAGAGCATCGCCCTCGTCCAGCGACAGCGCGATGATGCCCTTCGTCGTGACACGGGCGAATGCCGAGAGCGGGGTCTTCTTGATGAAACCACGCGCGGTGACCATCACAAGGAAGCGCTCGTCGAAGTCGCGCACGGGCACGATCGAAGAAACCGATTCGCCTTCGTCGAGTCGTACGAGGTTCACGATGGCGCGGCCACGACTCGTGCGCGACATCTCGGGGATGCGATAGACCTTCAACCAGTGCAGACGGCCGCGGTCGGTGAAGATGAGGAAATAGTCCTTCGTCCGGCCGGCGATCACGCGTTCGACGAAGTCGCCGTCCTTCAGATCGCCACCGCTGATGCCTTTGCCGCCGCGCGCCTGCGCACGATAAGTCTCCGGCGCCAGCCTCTTCACGTAGCCCGAGTGGGTCACGGAAACGACGCAGTCTTCGTCCTCGATGAGGGATTCGTCCTCAATCTCGGCTTCGACGTCTTCGATGGCGGTGCGGCGGTTGTCGCCGAACTTGGCGATGAGCTCTTCCATCTCGGTCACGATCATGCCGTGCACGATCGTGATGTCGCCCAGGATCTCCTGGTAACCCGCGATGTCCTGAAGAAGCTGGTTGTACTCGTCTTCGAGCTTCGTGACTTCGAGCCCAGTGATACGCGACAGGCGCATCGCGAGGATCGCATCGGCCTGGCGCTTCGAGAGCTCAAAGTTGGCGATGAGTCCGGCGCGCGCCGCTTCCGGGCTCGCCGATTCCTTGATGATGCGCACGACCTCGTCGATGTTCTGCACGGCAACGCGCAGTCCCTCGACGATGTGGCAGCGATCCTGGGCACGGCGCAGCAAATAGCGCGTACGGCGCTGAATGACGTCCACACGGTGATCGAGGAAGGCAACGAGCAGATCGCGAAGCGTGAAGGTCCGCGGCCGCCCCTTGTCCAAGGCCAGCATGATGATGCTGAAGCTGCTCTGCAGCGGCGTCATCTTGTAGATCTGGTTGAGGATCACCTCGGCGTTTTCGCCGCGTTTGATGTCGATCACCAGACGCAGGCCGGCCTTGCGGTCGGTCTCGTCGTTGATGTTGGTGATGCCCCTTGACGACGCCCTCGACGATCAGGTCCTTCAGACGATCGAAAATCGAGTTCGGGTTGACCTGATAAGGCAGCTCGGTGATGACGATTGACTGGCGATCGCCACGCCGCTCTTCGATGTGCACCTTGCCGCGCACCGTGACGAGTCCGCGGCCGGTCTTGTAGGCCTTCTGAATACCGGCGCGACCACAGATGATGCCGCCGGTCGGGAAGTCCGGACCGGGGATGATCTGCATGACTTCAAGCAGACTGATCTGAGGGTCCTTGATGAGGGCGATGACACCCTCGGCAACCTCGCGCACGTTGTGCGGCGGAACGCTGGTGGCCATGCCGACCGCAATACCCTGCGAACCGTTGCACAGAAGGTTCGGAAAGCGCGCGGGAAGGACCGAGGGTTCGAGACGCGTGTCATCGTAGTTCGGAACGAAATCGACCGTCTCGCGCTCGATGTCGTCGAGCAACTCGGAGGCGGCGGAGGTCATGCGCGCTTCGGTGTAACGCATGGCGGCGGGCGGCGAACCGTCCACGAAACCGAAGTTGCCCTGCGGGTCAATCAACTGCGTCCGCATGTTGAAAGGCTGGGCCATACGCACCAGCGTCGGGTAGACGACCTGGTCACCGTGCGGATGGTAGTTACCCGTCGTATCGCCGACGATCTTCGAACACTTGCGGAACTTCGAGCGGGGCCCGAGGTTCAGGTCGTTCATCGCGACCAAGATACGCCGCTGCGAGGGCTTCAATCCGTCGCGCACATCCGGGAGCGCACGCTGGATGATCACGCTCATCGCGTACGAAAGATAGGACTCCTTCATCTCGTCGCCGAGCGCGAGTTCTTGCACGCGCTGTCCGAGGTTTGGAGAGTCTTCCTCGTTCGAGTTTTCGTCGCTCATGCGGCTGGTCTCTTTCCCCTTCGTGGCCTGATTTCCGAGGTCCGGATAGACCGTGGATATCGACTCGGGAATCTAACCAAAAACCCCTTTCGAGGCATAGACTTGGCCCCATCCCGGGGCCGCTTCTCAGCGCGGCGCGACCACCCGCTTGAGAGCGAGAAGGAAATCGAGGCGCCAGCGCTCGGGAAGTGCTTCGAGTTCGGCCTGGGGCCAGGCGTTTTCGGCCGCCGCCTCGGGATGACCTTGGGCCTGCTCGAGCAACTCCAGCGCTCGGTACTCGGGAGCTGGGCCCAGTGGCTCGCGCGTGCCAACCGAGCTCGTCGCGGGCAGGATGCCCGAAGCCTCCAGGAGGAGCCTCCCTCTCTGCAACCAAACCAGATCCCGACGCTCTTGCGCCAGCCCTGGAGCCTCGGAGCCAAGGATGGCCTCCGCGCCGGAAAAGGCGCGGCGAGCGGCCCCCACCTCTTCGGAGAAGCTCAACCAATCGCCGAGCGCCGCGGCCTGCTGAGCGAGAATAATGGTGGCACTGTAGACCTGAGTGGGCTCATCGAGTTTCGCACGCATCCCACGGATCTGGCGACAGATGATCTCAGCCCCGTGCCGGTCGCCGCGGTCCTGACGATGCGTAGCGATGACCTGGCGCAGGCGAAAGCGCAAGCGATGACCGCGATCCTGGACCTCTCCGGCCTCGACGGCGGCCTCGAGAGCCTCCAGAGCGGCAGGGCCCGCTCTTCATCGTCGGTATCACTCGCCGCCAGGACCTCATCGATGACCCCCGCGCGAGCCCACTCCCCGGGAGGAAGGCCGCCAGGGCGACGAAAGCCGAGAGGGCGAGCACAACCACCCCCAGGCGCAGGCGGGCCAGACGGGTGGCCACCGCCTCGCGAAAGGCGAGATCTTCCGGCCAACGGCGAGCGACCGCCACGCGATCGCGCAGCGCGGGATGCAAGGGCCCACCTCGACACGCGCTGAGGGTAGAGGCGCCCCAGCGCCTCCAGGGAGCGGGCGATCGGCTCGGGCTCCCCCAGAGCCCGCACAGCAAAGAGATCCGCCTCGGTTTCGAAGGACTTGCTGAGCGGCGAGAACACGAAGCGGAAGAAGAGAGCGAAAATCAGAAGGGGCAGCGCAGCGTCCACCAGCCAGGGCGACCAGCCCGCGGCGGCTCCAAGAATCCCCAGGGCCGTCAACATTGACGAAAGTCCAAGGATTAAAAGGAGATAGAACAGTGAGTGTCGTCGGCAGGCATGGCCGAGTTCGTGGGCGAAGACTCCGACGAGCTCGTCCTCGCGCAGCTGTTCGAGGATGCCATCGGTGAAATAGATGTAGCGGAGCGGCCCCGCAAATCCGACGAAGGCAGCGTTGACGACGTGCCCAGAGGTCTCAATGACGCGGATGTTGCGGGGTCGAAATCCCTCCCGCCGACAGAGATCTTCCACGCGGTCGCGAAGCGGGCCGGCGGGAAGAGCGTGGCTCGGCAGTCCCCAGCGGGCCGCCAGGGGCGCCAAGACAAGCGCCAGAACCGGAACGGTGGCCAGCGAACTCAAGATAAAGGCGGTGGCTGGGCGGAGCTCGAGCCATCGCGCCGGTCCGAGGGCGCTCTCAAACAGCGTGGCGAACAGCACCAGCCCGCCCACCGCGGTCAGGGGTAAGAGCAGGATGCGCAGATGGAGATGCCACCAGGAGCCCTTTGGCCAATCCCGCTGACGGCGTGCGATCGCGAGGCGGCGCCGTGGTTCTTGGGAGGCCAGCCATACGATCAACCAAGGCGACACGGCCAAAGCGAGCGACAGCGCTAGGGGCAGCGCTTGCGCTCGCCCAGATGTCAGTCCTTCGACCCAGCCCGAGGCGCAGAGCCCGCCGAAAGTCGCCAGACGCAGCACAAAGATTGGCCAAGTCCGGCGCCCCCGTCCCGCCGCGAGCCCGCTGCGAATCTCCTCGATCCGGCGGCGCGCGGCGCGAAAAGTGAATTGGTCGAGGGCGACGAAGACCAGGATCCAAGCGAGGGCGAGCAGGGGGGCACGCCCCTCCAGCTGATCGGGCATACCCCTCAGACTTGCGGCGCACATGAGGGCAAAGGCGAAACCGGCGACTCCCTCGATCACGAGCCGAGGACCTTTTGGGTCGTCTTAAAGTGCATCTTGGCCACCTTCTCCAGGGCATCGACGCCTTGATCCGCAACGAGACGGCGCGCCGCGGCATCCACCGGCGCCCCGGCGCCCTTCGGGAGTTTTTGACCGATATCCCGCCCCAGGTCGGCAAGTTCCCAGCCAAAGACCGCGCTCGCGAGCATGCTGGCCGCTCCCACGGCGGGATGAGATTCCGCCCGGGTGCGCAGGATTAGCTCTTTGGACCGAGCCTTCTCCTTGAAGTGCCGCGTTAAAACCTTTTCCTCGCAGAACTTATCGACAATGAGCCGAGGCGCGTCGCAGATCTCGAGGACCTTCTCCAACGCGGCGCCATGGGCCCAGGCTAAGAGGCGGTTCAGGTTGCCGATCTCGCGATAGAGCTGGTTATAGCGCGGGGGCCGAAGCACGACCGTCGCGCAGGGAAGTACCTCGCGGATGCGCTTTGCGGCGTCCGCATTCGCCTTTTCGGTCATCTTCTTGCTGTCCCCAAGGCGCAAGTCATCGACCAAAGCGGCGTACTCCGGGCCGTAGGCCACCGCCGCCACGACGAGGGGGCCAAAGTAGTCGCCCTTGCCGGACTCGTCCGAACCGATGGCGACCTCGATGTTCTCGGGGAGAAGTTCCTCCTCGATGCGTCGTTCGACCTCTTCAGGAAGGTAGCGCTCGAGAAACTGCTCGCCGCCCTTTCCCTGAATCACGCACTTTCCCGAGGTGTAGACCACCACGGACACGCCCTCGCCCTTCAGTGCGAAACGAGCGTAGGGTACTTCGCGCGATTCGAACTGGCCGCTCGCGAGGGCGGCCTCGAGCGCAGCAATACGCGTTTCATCCAGCTTGATGACGTGACTGGCCATGGCAATCTCCCCCCCTGCATCCCCCGAGACGATCCGCTTTGTTGACGGTCCGTCGGGGAGCATCATGTCACGTACTCGAAGCGAACGAAGTGAGAAGAAGACCGGGCGAGAACAGCGCGGCGCAGCGCTCACTCAAACCTGCCACTTGGCGGTGCTGAAATTTGCCCTCGGGAGTGGGCTCGGCCCGGCCGCGAAGGCGCGACTCCTTTCCCTGATTCGCCCTCAGACCTCGAAATCGGAGTCCCACAACCATGCCTTACGTCAACATGCAGATCCTGGCGGGCGCGACGCGCGACCAGAAATCGGCTCTCGTGGCCGATGTCACCGAATCACTCGTGAGACACCTGGGGAAGAAACCCGAGCACATCCACGTAGTCATTCAGGAAATCTCCGAGGAGAACTGGGATTCGAGGGGATGCTCACCGACGAATGGAAGAAGAAGGCCCGCTGACGAGGCATCGAGTTCACCGTGATTCACCGCCTGCTGACCATCGCTCTTTTGATCATCGCCACCGCGACTCTCGTCGGGGCCCAGGACCCTATTCGCCTGGCGGACCCTCCCCTGGAGATCCACTGCGCTTCGAGTCTCGAAGGAGCGGCGAAGAAGCTACGGGCGAGTTACCCGGCCCTCCTCGCGGACATCCAGAAGAAGCTCGATCTGCGCTACGAGCGCCCGCTCACCGTGAAACTCGTGCGGAATCACGAAGAATTCGAGGCAGCGGTCGAACAGCACGGCGGCGGCAAGGTGGGCCCCCATGTCGCCGCGATCGCCTTCAGCTTCGCCGATGTAATCGTCTTGAAGTCCGAAGCTTGGCGCACCCTGCGGGTCGCCTCGATGGACGTCGTATTCCAGCACGAGATCGTCCACTGCGTTCTCGGTCACTTCGTACGCGAGCATCCCCAAGCCGCCATCCCGACCTGGCTGAACGAGGGAATCGCGCAGTGGGCCAGCGAGGCTTCCTTCAAGAACGACGGCGGAGCCCTCGCCAGCGCCCTCTCAGCGGGAGAACTGCCACCCTTCGCAGAGCTCGAAAAGAGCTTCCCCGAGGGTGAAGGAGCCACGGCGCTGGCCTACGCCCAGTCGCTCTCTTTTGTGCGCTACATCAGCCGATGGGGGCGCCAAGAACGAGATCCGCCGCGGCAACCTCCGCGTTCTCCTGCGCCAACTCGCCCAGGGCAAGCGCGTGGATCAAGCCATCGCCGCCATGACGGGCATGTCCTTCGAAGAGTTCGAGGACAACTGGCGCGGCGAGGTCAGTCGTGAACTCGGGATCTCTGCTCGCCAGTTCCCCCAGCTCGCCTTCGGAGTCTTCGTGGCCATCGCGACCTTGTTGATCTGGCCACTTTTCGCGAGCGCCGCCGCCGAGCCTACGCCGAGATGGAAGGTCGCGAGCGAGACGAGGCGGAAGAACTCGACCTCGAAGACTAGCCATTCTCAACCTCTTGTTGACCGGCATCCCCAAGCCGCGATAATCGAGCATCGTGCGGCGAAGGCGGTTCGCCCGCGACAGCGGTGTTCCGACACCCGCCGACCGGCGGCTATCGGCTCGCGACTCCGAAAAACACGACTGGTTTGGCCCCCTTTTCCCCGCCCGCGGTCCGTCCGTCGCGGCGGATAGAGTGCGAGCAAGACCGGCAAGGCGGTTGGGGAGCCTCCTTGAAACGAAAACCGCATTTCGCATTCACGGGTGGGGGGTACTGGCGGACACGTCACGCCCAATCTCGCGATCATGGAAGAACTCCTCAAGCAGGAGCCGGACGCGGTCTGTACCTACCTCGGCCTCGCCAACGGAGCCGAGGCGAAGATGGTGCCGAAACGCGGCATCGAACTCGTCGCGATCAAGGCCCGCCCCTTCGCTTCACCCCGACGCCCTCTCGCTTTCTTGCGTTTCGCCATCGCCCTGGGTCTCGGGATGCTCCGCTCTTTCGTGTGGATGCTCCGCCATCGACCGCGCGTTCTCGTGGCCACGGGCGGCTACGTCTCCGTCCCCTGTGCGCTCGCGGCCTGGATCCTCCGCCGGCCGATCTATCTCCACGAGGGGAATGTGCGGCCGGGGCTCGCCAACCGGCTCTTGGCCCGCATCGCGACTCGCGTTGCTGTCTCCTTCGAAGAAACAAGGCAGCACCTCGTCGCCGCGGGCGAAAGACTCGAATTGGCGGGCTACCCCGTGCGGCCCCGCATCGCGGCGGGCTCAGGCGACGCCAACGCCGCCCGGGCGGCACTCGGAATTCCCGCCGATCATCGCGTGGCCTTCGTTGTGGGAGGTTCGATGGGTTCGCGCTCGATCAACCGCGCCACGGTGGACGGGATCGCTCGTCTCCTCGACGACGACAAAATCACCGTCATTCACGGCACCGGCCTGATGGATCACGGTGAGTACCACGCCTGGCAAGACACCGAAGAGCGACTCTCGCGCGTTGCTCTCGGAGAGTCGGCGCAGCAGCGCTACATTCGCCGTCCCTTCTTCGAAGACATCGAAGCCGCGTATCGCGCCAGCGACCTTGTCGTCACCCGCGCGGGCGCCGGTGCGATCATGGAGCTCGCCGCCCTCGGCAAACCCGCACTTCTCATCCCCAAGTGTGATGGACCCGATTCTCACCAGCTCGACAACGCCCTTTCGGTCGAAGAACTCGGCGGTGCGGAGCTCATTCTCGAAGAGAGTTACGAAGACTCGGGACAGCGTGTGGCTCGCGTCCACGGCGACCAGCTCGCACGGCGCGTCCGCGACCTTCTCGGCGACCGAGACCGTCTCGACTCAATGGCTCGGTGTATTCGCGGTCTCGTCGTACCCGATTCCGCGCGCAACAATGCGCGCGCCGTGCTCGAGTTGGCCCGCCCCGCTCCCAACCTGCGCCGCGCGAGCCAGACACAACTCGTTGGCTACTTCGTTGACGACGCCAACCTCGAGACCGAGCTCGTCTTTGACGTGAGCACGATCGGTCACGCGAGCAGTTCCGACCTCGTCCTGCGACAGCGCGGGCGCCGCGAGCGCGCTCTCGTGCGCCGCATCGGTCGGCGTCGCGAGGACACGCGCCACTTCGTCATTCCTCGCCGTGGCCGGGTCGCGGTTGACGGAGAAGTTATCCATCGCGAGACCGAACTGCGGCCGGGCCAAACCCTCGAGGTGGGTGAGAACCAACTTCGATTCGACGCCCGCGTGCGCAACGTCGAGTTGCGACGCAAATCCGGCGGGATGATCGGTCGCGTTCTCGTCACCGGACTCGGCACCCTTTTGTCGCGCGGCTTCGGACTCGTTCGGACCGTCGTCTTGGGAACGGTCTTCGGGGCAGGCGCGATCATGGATGTCTTTGCGGCGAGTCTCACGATCGCCAACCTGGCGCGCCGTGTCTTCGCCGAGAATGCGGTCGATAGCGCCTTTCTCCCCACCTATCTCACCCTTGAGCGCAGTGGTCGCCGCGAAGCGGCGCGACGCCTCATGCGGAGCGTCCTTCACGGCGGGGGTCCTATCCACCGTGATCGTCGCGGCGTTGGGTGCGCTGACGGTCGGCTGGTGGTTGCCCCAGCTCTTACCGGGCTTCGTCGAGAAGGGACTGATTGCGGACGCCGTCTACCTGACGCGGTGGATGATGCCCTACTTGGTCTTTGTGACCATCGCCGCCGTCTTTGGGGCCGTCTTGCGCGCGCATGATCGCTTCGCGGTGCCCGCCTGGTCCTCGCTCTGCTACAGCCTCGGGGTGATTGTGGGCGCGGCGCTCTATCCGTTGCTCGGCATCGCGGCGCTCGGAATTGGAGTGCTCCTCGGAGGGATTGGCCAGGCCGCCGTACATCTGCCGGTGCTCTTCTCCGAGTCCTTCCGCCGTCGCTTCAACCCCGACTTCCGCCCGCTGCTGGCGATGTCGGAACCGGGCATGCGAAAAGTGCGCGCCGCCGCGCCCAAGATCTTCGGTGACGTCGCTATCGGCAAGATGGGGTCGCTGGTCGACCTCGTGATCGTCTCGACTCTCGCGGTGGGCGACCCCTCGGTCTTGTTCTACGCATTGATCCTATTCCAGCTGCCATTCGCCCTGATCTCGCAATCGATCAACACCGTCGCTCTGAAAGAGTTTGCGGAATGGCGCGCTGCTCGCGATCGCGATGTGTGCCGCCGCCTCGTCGTGAGCGGCGTCAACTGGAGCATGTTCTTACTGCTTCCCATCTCGGGAATGCTCGTCGTGCTCGCTTTGCCTATCGTCGAGTTGGTGCTTCAGTACGGAAGCTTCGAAGCTTCCGACAGTCGCCGCGTGGCGGCGGCACTCGCCGCCTACGCCATTGGTTGAGTGGCTGGGGCCTTCAGGCGCTGACGGGCCGCTTTTTCGCGGCCCGTCTCGAGGTGGGTCAGGCCATGCTGACGAACCTCGCGGGTACAGTCCTCAACATCTTGCTCTCGCTCGGATTCGTCTACGGTCTCGGACTCGGTTTCGTCGGCGTGGCCTTGGGCACATCCATCGCGTATCTCGCGGTGGGTGCCCTGCGCCTGTGGCACCTGAATCGCAATCTTCGTCGCGAGGACGCCGGCTTTCGGATGTCAGATCTCGCCCCGAGCCTGCAGGCGGCGATCGTCGCCACACTGGTCTCAACGCTGATGACCTGGTTCACCTACGAGGTCGTGCGCGACTTTTCGCTCTTGCCGAGTTTCTTCTCGCGCCTGCTCAGCTTCGCGGCGCCGGCCCTCGCAGGCGGACTCGCCTACCTCGGGGCATCGGCGGCGATGCGCGCCCCTGAGACCGATGAAATCTTCGCTCGCCTCGCCCGACTCTTTCCGCGCCCACGGCCTGGTCGCCGCGCCCCGCGCAACGTGAATCTCTACACTCTGAGCCCTCGCCGGCTCTATCAGGTTGTGCTCGAAGACGCCGAGAGCGTGAAGAGCGCAGATCGGCGACCCTTGACGAGGATCACGCGCGACGCTCTCGGCAAACGCGACTGGCGCGAGATCAACGTCGGCGTGAAGCTCGCCGGAGTGCTGGGCCTCAGCCGCCTGCGCCCCGAGCTCGTCGCCATCATTGAAGATCGCCGACCCGCTCCTTTGCTTCATCGCCTCTTCGGCGGCGACTTCCGGCACCCCGGGTTCGTACGCCGAAATGCCGTGAACGCACTGCGACACATCGGTGAACCGGACCGCTCGGTCGAACAGGCTCTGCTCGCCGCGTTGAACGATCCCTACTACGAGGTTCGCAGCGCCGCGGCGCGAGCTCTGCAGGACCTGGCGCAACGCCCTTTCTCCCGACGGTCGAGGGGCAGCGATTGCGGCCCTCCAAGAGCGTGCATTCGAGCGCAACTTCGAAGTAGCGCTGCACGCGGTGCGCGCTCTGCGAGCCGTAGCACTGGATGACTCGGTGTTGACGACGCTTGAGAAACTCCACTACCACCGCAACTGGCAGGTTCGCCTCCAGGTGGTGCGCGCCTACTTCGAACTCTACCGCCGCGGGGGTCGTCGAAGACCGAGAGCTCCTCCTCCGCCGCATCGACGATGTCCTCGTGACCTCCGAGTCCTTCCGCCCCTCTTTCGAGCTGAAAGAGGCGATGGCACAGGTGCGCCGCGGACTCGGTGACGATCCTCAGGAGGAAGCGGGCCGATGATTCCCTGGCTCTTCGAATTGCTGTCCGGCCCCTTGGGGCTCGACGAAACCCCATTGCGAATCGTTCGCTTTGCCACCGTGCGCTGTGTCGGCGCCTTCGCGCTGGCTTTTCACATTCGTTCTCTTGACCGGGCGCCGCACCGCGAACTGGCTCTACCGCATCGGTATGCGCGATCGCGTGCGCGACTACGGCGAGTACTTCACGAAGTCCAAGAGTGGAACTCCCACGGCGGGTGGCATTGTCATCATCGGCGGCACGGTCTTCGCCGCCCTCGCTTTTGGGCATCTGGAAAGTCGGGTGATGCATCTTTTGGTGCTCACCGTGCTTTGGTTCGGTGGTCTCGGGGGTATCGATGACTTCCTGAAGATCTGGCGCGGGTCTTCAGATGCCGGCCTCTCACGCGGCTTGAAGATCGGAGCTCAGGGACTCTTCGCCTTGTTCATTGGTCTGATTCTCATCTCGGACGGGACGTCTCCCTTCCCCGCCGAGGTGCGCACGAGCCTCTTCTTCCCTTTCCCCGGCCCACAACATCTGCCCCCCTTGGATCTCGGTTGGGCCTATCTTCCTTTCTGTGTGTTCGTGATTGTCGCCATCGCGAACGCGATCAACTTCGCCGATGGTCTCGACGGACTCGCCGTCTTGCCGAGCGCTCTCACCGCGGCGGTCTTCGGAGTCTTCGCCTACCTCAGCTGGAATGCCAGTGCGGCGCGCTTCTTCGAGCTCGACCCCCTTCAGAGTTCTGCGATGGCGGAGGTGGCAATCTTCGCTGCAGCCATCGTGGGGGCATGCTTCGGATTCCTGTGGTTCAACGGCTACCCGGCCCAGCTCTTCATGGGCGACACCGGGTCGATGGCGCTGGGCGGCAGCGTCGGAGCCCTCGCGGTGCTGGTCAAACAGGAATTGCTCTTCTTGATCGCGGGAGCAATCTTCGTTTTCGAAGCTTTCTCAGTGCTGCTGCAGGACTACGTGGGGATCCGCTGGATCGGCAAACGCATTTTCTTCCGCGCCCCGGCTCACCACGGCTATCAGCACCGCGGCATCGCCGAACCCAAGGTTGTGCTGCGCTTTTGGATCGTGTCGATTCTCTGCGCGGTCGTGAGCATCGCAACGCTCAAATTGCGTTGAGTTCAGCCGCCGCCCTTCGCCGCGAGAAGGGTCCCTCAGGAAGCCCCTTCCCTCCGCCGCTCTCAGGGTCGATAATCCGGCCATGAAAGTCGCCATCGTCGGACGCCGGACGGAAGCCCTCGAAAATCGCATCGTCGCCCACGGCTTGAAGCTCGTGGAGGTCGAGGAAGCTCCGGATTTGATCGTCACCCACGGAGGCGATGGGAACGCTGATCGGCGCCGAGCGCGAGTGGCCCGGCGTGCCGAAGCTCGCTTTTCGCGACGGTGAGGCCACCGTGAAGTGCGATCATCACGATGATGACGACATTCTCGATCGACTGGTGCGCGGCAAGCTCAAGGCGACCGAGCTCATGAAAGTGACCGCCGAGGTGGGTGACCGCGAATTGCGTGGGGTCAACGATGTGATCCTTCGCAATCGCGACGTGCGGAGCCTCCGTACGCTTTGCCGTGTCGGTAAATGGTGAAGCGGTGAGCGACGAGACGATCGGCGACGGCCTCGTGATCGCGACGCCTTTCGGAAGCTCCGCTTACTTTCGCAGCATCACGCATTCGACAATCCGCTGCGGGATTGGTCTCGCCTTCAACAACTGCACCGAGTTCGTGAATCACCTCGTGCTTGCGGAGGACGACGTCATCCACGTGCGCATCGCGCGAGGCCCGGCCGACGTTTGCGCCGACAATGACCCGGACGTCCTTGCGGTGGCGGCCGGGGATGAGATTCAGGTCCGGCAGTCGACGAAACGCGCCATCGTGCTGGGGGTCGATGCCTTGCGCTGCGGACGCTTGCCGCTACGCGAACGCGCCGCGCCGCCGCTTCTAGCACCTCAGTCCGGCATTAAAGAAGGCGGAGGACCGTCTCCGACGGTTCTCGCCCTTCTTCATCGTTGGCACCTCGTCCCGCCGAGCGGGAGAGAGCCGGTCTTCAGCCCTGGATGCGGTTGATCCGGTGGCCGCTCTCGTTGAGACGCGATCGCGTCTCGTCGCAAACCGGGCCGGTGGTCAGGACCCAGCCCTTGACCGCTTGTCGGGATGTTCCTCCTGAACGCCGTCGAGGATCTTCAGGAACTTGTCGCCATCCTTCGCTTGGAAGCGGGTGCGGCGATTGATCGGCCACAGGCACCAAGTTGCGGTCCTGGCTTTCGCCACGATCAACTCGTCCTGGGCGCGTACTCCGAAGTCTTCAGGCTCAGCTTCCTTGATCTCGGTGAATCGCGGCAGACGCACGACGTCGCCTTCAGCTTCGATCGGGGAGCCTTCCTTCAGCCGGCGAATCAACTCGCGACTCTCAAGATACGTCATCACGTCGTGCGCTCCGTTGGTTAGTGAACTGTGGGTGCAGGTCGAGGGGGGGGCCTGATGCTCGCTGCCCCTAATTATCCACGCGGGACAGCGCTTGGTCCAGATCCTCCCGGAGATCATCCACGCTTTCGATGCAACACTGAGTCGAACGAAGTTATCTTTGATGCCCAATTCGGCCCTTTGGGCGGCCGGAACCGAGGCGTGAGTCATGATTGCCGGGTGTTCCAGCAGTGATTCTAACCCACCGAGGCTCTCGGCGAGGAAGAAGAGCTTGGTCGAGCGGCAGAAACGCTTGGTTCCCTCGAGATCACCAGCGAGATCAAAGCTGATCATCCCGCCGAATCCGTCGGCCTGGCCCGCGTGTATCGCATGACCGGGATGTTCCGGAAGCCCTGGGTAGTAAACGTTTTCGACGCGTGCGTGCTGCTTCAAGAACTCAGCCACGGCCTTCGCATTCTCTTCGTGACGCTGCATCCGGACCCCGAGGGTGCGCATGCCGCGCAAGGTCAGCCAGCTGTCAAAGGGCCCGGGCGTGCCCCCCATCGAGTTCTGCGCGAAGGCAATGCGTTCGCCGAGGGCGGTATCCCGCACGACAAGAGCACCTCCGACGACGTCGGAATGGCCCCCCAAGTACTTCGTGGTGCTGTGCATCACGATATCGGCGCCCAGTTCCAAGGGGCGCTGGAAGTAGGGGCTCATAAAGGTGTTGTCCACGCCGAGGAGGGCCTCGTGGTCGCGAACGAGCGCGGCGATGCCGCGAATATCACTGATCTTGAGCGTGGGGTTGGTGGGCGACTCGACCCAAACAAGCTTCGTTTCCGGCTTGAGGGCTGCCGCAACCGCGTCCAGATCGGTGGTATCCACAAAATCGAAGCTCAGGCCGTAGCCTCGCATGATCTTGTCGAAGAGGCGAAAAGTCCCGCCGTAGACATCGTCAGAACAGACGATGTGGTCACCGGACTCGAAGAGGCCCATGAGAGACGTGATGGAGGCCATGCCCGACGAGAAGGCAAAGGCCTGCTCGCCGCTCTCAAGGGCAGCCAGACAGGTCTGGAGGGCGTCTCGGGTCGGGTTGCTGGTTCGAGTGTACTCGTGGCCCTTGTGGACACCCACATCGGGTTGGACGTAAGTGCTGGTCTGGTAGATCGGAACCGCCACGGCTCCGGTCAGTTCTTCGGGTTCCTGGCCAGCGTGAATGGCCTTCGTCTGGATGCGCATCGCGAACTCCTTGGCGGGATCGGCCTCGCTCAGGCGAGGGGCCGAATGCTAACAGGCTGTAGGAAGCCCCGCGGGCTGGGGAGCGGGATTCTGAGGCAAAAATCTCGAGCTTGAGTTGGTCGAGGGCGACGGCGGATCGACGAGGAGCGCCTCGCGCGCGCGCCAACCTCCTCCCCCACCCTCCCGGGACGGGATGTTTGACCCTTGGGTGTCGCACAGACCTGGAATTCGGACGCGGGAGGATCGTGTTAACCTGCCGCGCGCCGGGCTCTTCCACGCCGGCGAGAGTCAAGATGCGAGATGGATGATGAGCGACGGGAACTTCGAGTACGACCGCGCCGGAGTGGACACGAACCGGGCTCTGGGTGGGCTCGAGATCCTCGCCCGCTCGATCAATCAAACCATCGTTTTCGCGATGAGAGCGCCTTTGGACGTCCAGCGATGGGTCTCGGCTACTACGCCAACGTCCTCGCCCTCCCTGGAGGCCAAGGCCTGGCAATCGCCACGGACGGAGTCGGGACGAAGATCATCGTCGCCGAGCTGGCTGGGCGCTACGACACGATTCCGATCGACATGATCGCGATGAATGTGAACGACATCCTCTGCGTCGGAGCCGAACCCTTCGCGCTCGTGGACTACATTGCCGTCGGGCGACATCAAGGATGAGGTCTTCGAGCAGTTGGCTCACGGCCTCCTTGAGGGTGCGCGGCAATCGCGGGTTTCCATTCCTGGAGGCGAGATCGCGCAGGTCAAGGAGCTCTTGCGAGGCCACGGTGATTCCACGGGCCTCGATCTCGTTGGCACCGCCGTAGGCTTGGTGGATTGGGACCGCATCAATCTCGGCGCAACTGTCGAACCTGGCGACGTCGTGATCGGCCTCGCCGCGAACGGCCTCCATTCGAACGGCTTTACCTTGGCGCGAAGTGTCCTGCTCGGCGACGGCGGGATGAAGCTGGATGACACGCCGCCGGGCTTCGATCGAAAACTGAGCGACATCCTCCTGGATCCCACACAGATCTACGTCGAACCCGTCATGAACCTCCGTGACTCGGGCATCGAGGCCCGAGCCCTGTGCCACGTCACGGGTGATGGTTTCTGCAACTTGAACCGCATTCGCGCGTCGGTGGGCTTTGTTCTCGACGCCCTGCCCGCGGTCGACGGGGTCTACCGGCTCATTCAAGAGACGGGAAAGATCTCAGATGCCGAGATGTACTCGGTCTTCAACATGGGGGTTGGCTTCTGCGTGGTCGTAGCCGCCTCCGACGCCGATGCGGCCCTCGCGGCATTGGGCGAGGGTGCATCCGTGATCGGCTACGCCACGGACGCTCATCCGGATGAGGTCCGGCTCATTGGGCCGGGGCTGGTAGGAGGCAAGGACCGCCTCCGTCCCGAGACGACATGATTCTCCGCGGCCTCACCTGGTTAGCCTTCGTCTTTGCGCTGTGGTCACTCTCCGCGTGTACGACGACCCCGCGTGAACCCGAACGGGCCGATAGCTCAGATTTTCGTCCTCTCGAGTTTCGGGCGGATCATCCCCCCTTCGGCAGCATCGAGATCGATCGGATCCGTGACCGGCGCCCCCTCTTTCGAGCTGGGGACCGAGAACTACCTGAACGATTCCTATTACTCGGAAGAGCTCTTTCGACGTCCGGTCGTGACGATGTTGCGCGGCTTGACCCTGCGAGAACTCGTCGGGTCGGGGCTTTTCGCCCCTCCCCATCCGAGGGTGGGGCCAAATACCTCCTGCGCATCGACCTCCGGCATTTTTACGCCAAGAGCGATCGCGACCTCTTCGGTCTCATCCCCGTGCTCCCGACGATCGAGGTCGAGGGGCGAATCGTCGCTCAGGTTCTCTTGACTGATCAGGATGGGCGCCGTTTTCTCGACAAGCGCTATGACCTGAAGCGCGTCACCGGGACCGCCACGGTAGGCAACGTCCCCGGTACGGGCGCCGATCTGCTGCTCGAAGTTCTCGAAGAACTCATGACTCAGCTCCTTCGGGACACCGACGATGGAGTCACGAAGTTCTGGCGCGAATTGGGACGAGATCCCGTCAATCCTCTCCCCGACGCCTCGTCGGGTGATCAACTGGCACCCTGATCGCGTCACTTCCCGTGATAATCTGGGGAAGGTGCCCACGGGTGCCCTCGGTTGTGAGCCCCGCAAGGCTATAATCGACGCCTCAAGGTTGGGGAAACGAGAGCATGAACACGCGACGACTGTTTGGACTGGCGCTTCTCATCGGCGTCACCGGATTCGCCTCCTGCGTGCAGGTGGAAGAAGACGAAAACGGAGTGACGGAATCACTCGCCGATATCGGCGTAATGGCCTCACCAGAGTTGAAGGGCCGTTCCGCAGAGTTGTCGCGGATTCAGTTTGATGATATTCCGGTCCCCGACGGTTTTTTCCTCCGTAACCACCGCAACGAGACTTTTAGCTTCTCGGCGGGCGACCAACGGGTCGGAAGATTTGTCTACTGGGGCATCGGAGAGGAGGCTGAACTCCTCCAATACTTCGAGACCCAAATGGTGCGCGCCCCCTACGGTTGGTCCCGAGCTTCTCGCCCGGCCAGCGACGGAGGAAGGCGCCTTCACTTCGAAAAGCCGGGGCATCGCTGCGATGTTGAAGTCGAGCGTGTTGACACGCCCCCGGGCCGCAGCGAATTCCTCATAAACATCTTTGTCGAAAGCACTTGAGTCATGACGACTACGACTCCCGAGCCCCAGAGCGACGCCGAGACCCCTTGGTGGGAGCGTCTCACTGAAGCCAGTGGCGACACGGAGGCGAGCAAGGGCTTGCTTCGACTCGTGGTCATCGCCGCGATTATCGGCGCGGTGGCCATTCTCGGCTTCGTGTTCTTCAAGGGAAGCAAGGAAGAGGAGGTCAGCTCACGCGCCTCTATCCTGCAGAAAGCCCAGGAGGCACTTCCGCAGGCGATTCTTGATCCCTTCAACCCCGATCCGGCCATGTACGCCAACCAGCGTACCGCGGGCGTAATCCTCAGCTACAACCGCACTTCTGGGGCTTCCTGGGATCGTGGACAGCCCTCGGCATCCATCGCGGATCCCGAAGCCGCTGCCGAGTATCTGAAGAAGGCTCGCGGTGAAATTGCCACGTTGGAAGAGAAGAAGGGCGAGTTTGAAGGAACGGAGCAGGAGTACCTTTATTGGCACACACTCCAGGCTCTCCACTTCTACGCCGCGCGCAACGCCGCTGATCTCGGGGACGTCAAGAAGCACCTCTCGGCGCAGACGGCGGCGCTCGACACCATCGACAGCAAGTTCGGCGACAACGCCTTCTTCTCGATGCGCCCCAACACCGACCGTCCGGAACAGACGGTTCCGGCCCTCTGGCGGGAACTCGGCAAGAAGGAACTGAGCTTCCACGAGCAGAACACCGCGAAGGTGGACGTGGCTGCCGACGAGAACCTGAAGGCAACACTGACTCTTGCTGACGGTAAGACCCTCGAACTTGAGTTCTTCAGTCGCGTCGCTCCCAAGTCCGTGGCGAGCTTCCTCGCGAACGCACGTGGTGACTTCTACAACGGTACGGCGATCTCGCGCATCGATTCCGAAGCTAAGACGATCACCTTCGGCAACCTCATGACCAAGGTCGCCGCAGACCGCCCCTTCCTCTGGGATCGCACCACCGACTTCTACAACGTCCCGGCCGAAAACAACTTGCGTCTCCCCGTGACCAAGGGCTCCGTGGCGCTCCGCCTCTCCGGATCCTCCGCCAACGGCTTCGAATTCGAGATTTACCTCGACGAGCCGGAGGAAGGCACCGTAAGCGCGCCGGTCTTTGCGAAAGTCACCTCCGGCCTCGAGGCGCTTCGCCCCTATCTCGAGAACGAGCTGCACAGCTACGAAAAGCTGACCAACCTCAACCTCCCGAAGGCGCGTATCGAGCTTCAGAGCGTCACTGTGACTGGAGAGCAACAGTTCTCCAGCCTCGACGCCACCTGGAAGCCGACCCCAAAAGTGCCCGCTGAATTGCCCGAAGTTGGAGCCGAAGAAGAGGCCTTCGTGAAGTCGCTCGAGGAGAAACCGGCGGACGACAACGCCGAGAAGACCGAGACGGATGGCGAGAAAGACGGCTAAATAGCCGCTCAGCGGTTCTCCGCGATCGCCGGTTCTCGGTGGTCACTCAAGCAGGAGCCGCCGCTCTCGAGCCCACAACAACGCAAAAGGGCGGTGACCTCATCGGTCACCGCCCTTTTGCGTCTCTCCCCTCCCCCACCCGCTTCAATGGGGATCAGACTCCTGGGTTCTTCACTCGAAGGCCTGCTGATCCTTGAATGCTGTCGCCTGGGCACCGCCTTCGATGAGGGCGAGAATTCGATCAAGCTCTGTCGAGTTCGAGAAGCTCAGGATCACCTTGCCGCGACGCGCATTCCCCCGGATTTCCACAGGAGCCTGAGCCGCGCTTCGCAGACGGTCGCGAAGCTCCTCCAAAGCTGGGTGGAGACTGGGTTTAGCTTCGGCCGGCCTGGATTCTGTCAGAGACGCTTTCACCAGCTTTTCCACATCGCGAACGGACAAGCCTTGCTCGTGGATACGTTGAGCAAGGCGCCGACGATCCGTGGCTTTAGTCACGCCGGCAAGGGCGCGGGCGTGGCCCATCGAAATCTGTCCCGCCGAGACCATGTCTTGAATTTCCGATTCAAGATCAAGGAGGCGGAGATGGTTAGCCACCGTCGACCGCTTGACCGAGAGCCGTTGAGCCGCCTCTTCCTGAGTCAAACTGAACTCTCGAATGAGCTGACGGTAAGCCTTGGCCTTCTCGATCGCGTTCAGATCCTCGCGTTGGATATTCTCGATGAGCGCAAGTTCCAACATGCGTTGGTCGTTGGCCTCGTGAATCACCACTGGAACCGTGTCGAGACCCAGCTCCTGCGAGGCGCGCCAGCGGCGCTCTCCCGAAATCAGCTCGAATCCGCCCGCTTTGCGACGCACCGCGATCGGCTGCAGGATCCCGTGGATGCGAATGCTCTCGATAAGATCGTTGAGCTCGTCGATGCCGAAGATTCGACGCGGCTGGAAAGGGTTCGGGACAATCGCCGCCGTCGCGACACTGTCGGTCGATTCCTTGGGGGCCACCGCCTCCTCTTCCGCGCTCGCAGCAGGTCTCTTGATGAGGAAGTCCAGTCCTCTTCCGAGTTTACGCTCAGTCACCGTGAAGTAGCTCCCTTGCCAGGTTTCCGTACACCCAGGCCTCGGGCCGGGTCACCATTTTCGTTGTCGAAGGCACCGTGGGCGCCCTCTGTGTCTTCCTTGGGCGCGGGCACGACGTGCCAGCGCTCTCGATCTCGGCTACCCCGTTGGGATCCGGGCATCCTGGCCTCGACCAGATAGTCAACAATAGACGAACCTGGTCGCGGATCGAGGTTCTTCCAGAGCTGCTCTTTCTCATGGAGCGAGGTTTCACTCTCATGTTCGCCCAGGTGAACGACAGCGCGAGAGCAGACATCGCGAACCGCTTCTCTCAAGTTATTCGCACGCCCCGGACAGTGAAGAATGACAGCACTGTAGAGATCGCCGAGCCCTTGAATGGCTGCCTCCAGGGGCTCGCTTGAAATCGCGCTCACCCCAGCAAGGGCCGTACACCCGGGAACGATGTCCAACCCCACATCAGCTGTGCGCACCAAAAGACCCCAACTCCTCGGGCGGCGCGTCACCTCGAAGTAGCGACGTCAGGGTTGCCGCATCGGACATGGGGAGCCCCAAGAGCTCACTGAGTCCACCATCCACCCCGAGATCGATGATGAGTGAGGTATGGCTTGCCAACGCAAACCCAGCTCCCAAATGGAGGGTCGCGAAAGCGTGCGATCTTCGAGATGTGAGGCCGAAAAACGCCGACGCGACGCGTCATGAGGTTTGTTCCACGTGGAACATGAGGCGTGGGACCCTGGATCTTGGCACAATCAGGTCCCCCGACCCCTTCAGGATGCGAAACAGAGGATGTTCCACGTGGAACATGGCCTCAAGCCCAGCCTCTGATCCTCGAAGCGGTTGGCCGCCCCTCGATTGAACCCGCGAGCTTGTGATGCGACTGAAGTCTATCACCTTGATCAGCTTCCGTGAATCCGTCCGACACCGCGCATTCGGCGTTCTCTTGGGCCTGGCTGCCGTAGCGGCCCTTGTGCCTGCGGTCCTCCCGGTCCGCTATCGCGAAGCTGAGGCTCTCATTTTGGAGCTGGCAGATTCACCTATCCTCTTGTGGGCCTTGTTGTTTGGTTTGGGGGTACTACAGAACGGTGGGGGTGGTTGGCGTAGTCGGCGCACGCCCTTAGGTTTGATGCCGGCAAACGGGGTGTCGTTGCAATTGGCCTCATTCTTCGGGCAGGTGGCCGCCTGGCTTCTGGGGGCGGGGGTTGTCCTTCTTGCGCAGACCCTAGGTCCGGTCATCTCTCAGCTTGGCGGCCTGATCTCCTTTGGACCTCGGATGCCGCCTTCATGGTTGCTTTTCGCGCGGCTGGTGCTCTTCCAGCGGGCTTGGCGATCTTGGCGCTCGCAAACCTCCTGGAGGTGACGCTCGGAAGGGTGGTGGGTGGAGTTGTCTTCGTGGCGGCGTTCTGCTTGGGGCGCTTCGCAGTAGGCGACGTGGCAGGGGGTTTGGTTGACCAGATCGTCAATGGGTTGAGGATGGCCTTGCCTCCGGTGGCGACGAACCCTGCGACCGGGATGGGAACCCTCATCGCGGTGGGCTATGTTCTCGCCTATAACTTCATGACGGCTTTGGCTTTAGGCCGACGATTGGGGGCCTGGCCCGACCTTGATGGGGCGAGCAAAGGGGACTAAACTACCCGCCGCCAGGCGGTAGTGCCTCGACGAGAAGGGCGGCAACGCGTGATTTACGGGTTCCTCGGCGACATCCACAGCAATATCGAAGCGCTTGACGCGGTCCTTGGCCGCCTTCAGGAGGCTGGGGCGGAGCGCTTCCTGAGCGTTGGAGACGTTGTGGGCTACGGCGCCGACCCCGGCGCCTGTATCGCGCGATTGCGAGAGATTGACGCGGTTGTGGTTGCAGGAAACCACGACTGGGCGGTCACGGGGCGGTTAGACACGACATTCTTCAACGTTTACGCACGAGAAGCTGTCGAGTGGACTCGTGAACAGTTGAGTGAAGACGAGTTGGCTTGGTTGGTCGATCGCCCCCTCACCGCGCAAGTCGACGAGCGAATCACCGTGGTCCACGCTACGCTGGATGATCCTTCCCGCTTCGACTACATCCAGACCTACTATGATGCGGCTCGCACCATAAACGCCATGGAAACGCCCATTTGCATCGTGGGACACTCGCACGTCCCCTTGGCGTTTCTGCTCGAAGACTCAATTCGCCTCGTCATGAATACCAGCCTCAAACTCGGTGGCTGTGAGCGCGCTTTGCTCAACGTGGGCTCAATTGGTCAGCCGCGCGATGAGAATCCCAAAGCTGCTTGCGGTATCTACGATTCGGAAACGGGTCGCTACCAGCTCGAGCGAGTGCCCTACGACATTGGGACCACCGGCGAGAAGATCCGCCAAGCGGGTCTACCGGGGATCTTGGCCGACCGGCTGCGCTTCGGGCGCTAAAAAGGCGGGGGAGGGGACGAGGCTTAGAGACGAACGATCTCGCCTCGGATCGCCTGTCCGTCGAGCTCGAGGATGCCCACACTGGGTTCGGGGGCCTCAAGCGACGCAGAACCGGGATTGAACCACAATCGGTTCTCCACGGGCCCACAGAAGGGCTCATTTGTACATCCGAAGAGCAGAGCCTTGGGCTCCATGTCGTCTAAGACGTGTACGAGGCCGGAGTTGGGCCGGGCGGGACTGCCGATGTCGTGCATCACCAGAAGCGGGAGCTCGCCGAATTTGCGGAAGAGCACGCGATTGAGCGGCTGAAAGGCTGGATCGTCGTCCGCCTCGCCAATTACGCCCGAGGTTGGGGCGACATTTGAGAGTTCGAGCAGAACCTTGGGATCACCGATTCCTCCGCAGTGCAGGACAAAATCCATGCCTTCGAAGATGTCGAGACTCCGCGGATGCAGAGTTCCTCGCGTGTCGGCCACCACTCCGATCCACATGCTCTTCACTCTCCTAATGAACCCCGGTGCGGCGGAGCTTAACACCGGCCCGGAGCTGGCCAAGGTGGGGGAGGGGGGGACACTTGGCCTGAAGTGCTCTAGCTAGCGAGGTAGGGGAGAGCCTGGGACAGCTCTTCCAGCCCGTCTTCCCCGAGGCGGCACTGGAACAGCCGCGAAAGATCTTCGATGGGTCGCACGTCGCCCGTGAACGTGATCTTGCGGCTCTCCAGCTGCGAACCCGCCAGCATGATCACCTGTGTGATTGAGCCGGCGTAACACGTTTCCTCGCCCATCGTCATGTCGACCGGGGTTCCGTGATGCGTCACGATGCGGACGATCAGCGACGCTGGACGTGCGTGAATCATCACGCCTTCCGGCAGTTCGAGCTCGACCGTCTTGGAGGTGGTGTACTCGTCGAGAAGGCGCCGGGCGAGGTCTTCGCCACCGTTGAGAATCGCCTGAGCGTAGTACAGGCCGTAATTCAGGATCCGGTCAAGGATTTGCCGCTTGTCCACCAGCGTCGCGACCTGCTCCTTGGCTTCCTTGCTGCGGAGATCGTCTTCGTGGCGCTCGTAGAAGTGAACCAAGAGGGTTACGAGTCGAATCAGTTCGCGCGCCGTGCCCACTACGTGTCGAAAACGGCGCAGTCGCGAGTCTTTCTGCTCGGCAATCGAGTTCACGATGAAGGTGTCGTAGCGACTCTGAATGTTGGCGAGCTTCGCTTCAAAAAAGCGAGCCTGCTCTTCGTCGCAGACTTCCAACACGAAGCGTCGCATCGCAGCGACGTCATCGTACTGCTGCCGCGGGGAGCGCTCATTTAGGGTTTTGAGTGCGGCCAAATAGAGCGAGGCTTCACTTGCCACGCGGGCATCAAGGTCGTGCACATCGTCAGCGCCCACCGTGTGAGGGAGTTTCTTTTGACCCAGACGCTCCTGCATGATGTTCGTGGGCGCGCCACCGATTAGCTCTGACCCGCAGTGGGTGCGCGCCTCCTCGCCAATCGCGGCAAGGAGTGCACGAACGCCGGTTTCGACAAAGTCGAGCGTCGCACGAGTCTCGTGAGCAAAGTCGCTTTCGAGCTCCGGACTCCCCGGGAGTCGAGATCGCCCAGAACGAAGCTCGAGCCCCTTGACCGTGTACCCCGCGGCACTGAAGCTCTGCAGCGCCGCGACGAGTTCGAAGAGACGCGCGAATGTCTGGTTGTAGGGAGCGTCGTAATCCGTGAGCAGGTCTTCGAGTTCCGCCGATTCCTCGGCGACCGTTGCCAGTAGTCGGCGACTCAGGCGGGCGCGCTCATTGCTGCGCACGAGCTCATCGATATGGACAAGCGGCGGAATCTCCCGAACCAGGAGCTCGGCAAACTCCTCCTCGGAGCAGACCGTCTCCTGGGGAGCCGTGGCCGGAGCATAATCGTTGTGGGTCTCTTCGCTCATCGCAGTCTCGCGATTATAGACGAGACCGAGGCGGCACACACGGCCCCAGTCTCATCCACTTCTCTTCCGGAAAGCAAAGACACGTGACGCGTCGGCGCCGCTGGACTCTTGGACTCGCTCTTTTGGGCGCCGATTTCTTGCTCCCAATCATTCTCTGGGTGGGGGAGGGGGGAGGGCTCCAGCCCCGGGATCTGCTCTTTGGAAGTGCCTATCTGGCCTTTGCCGCGCTTCTGGGCGCCTGGGGCTTCCGAGGCGCGCCTTCTTTGACCACGAGACGCTGTCTGCCTTTGATCGCCGGGATTGACGCGCTGCTGTTCGCCATCATTTTCACCGGTTTGAATCTCAGGGCCGTGGAATTCGTCGCCTTAGCCGCTGCCATCGCCGCTCGAGAGCTCATTTTCCTCCTCGCTAAGATCGTTCCCGGTCCTAGAGTTCGGCTGTCTCAACCTCGAGGTCTATTCCTCGAAGCTCTGAATCATGCGGCACTTGCGAACTTCCGCCTCGACCCGAAGCCCGAGGGGGTCGAGCTCCTCCCCTTTGTCGACGCCCAGGGCGAAGTCCGCGCTTGGCGCCTTCCCCGGGGTCTAGAACTGAGAACGCCGGAATGGCCATCTGAAGGTATGAGTCGGCGCTGTAAGAGGAACATGGACCTGATCATGTCGGGTGCAGCCGTCGTCGTGCTTCTACCGCTCGCTGGCGCCCTCACCGTCCTCCTCCGCGTGGTCTATGGCGCACCGGTCTTCTACCGGCAGACGCGGCTCACCACGGGAGCCCGGCCCTTTTCGATCGTCAAGTTTCGGAGCATGCGTCGCGACGCCGAAGCCTTCGACGGCGCCCAGTGGCCGGCCGAGAATGATCCTCGTAGCACCAAACTGGGCATGGTCTTACGGCGTTTTTGGGTCGATGAAATCCCTCAACTCATTCAAGTACTGACCGGTGATCTCAGTGTCGTTGGCCCACGCCCCGAGAGACCGGAATTCGCTCAAGTGTTTAGCGCCGGTATTACGACATATGGATTGAGATACAGAACCTCGGCCGGGATCACCGGATTGGCGCAAGCACGTGGTTTCGTGGGCAACACCTCGATCCGCAAGCGAAGCCTCTGCGATCGAATCTATGTGCGGCGGTGGTCTCCTTGTCTCGACCTTTGGGTCATCGCAATGACCCTGGGCCAGCTGGTGCGTCGTACGAAGCGACGACATTTCGACTACGTCCCCGGTCGGGACGCCCACATCCCCTGAGGATGCGGTGCCTCCTGACCCTCCGGAGGCGCTCGCCATCGCGGCCGACATCACCCTTGACCTCTACCTCGCCGAAATTGACGAGATTCCGCTTCTGAGCGCGGAAGAGGAGCGCGAGCTGGGTGCGCGTATCCAAGGCGGCGATCCCGCCGCCCGAGAACACATGATTCGTGCGAATCTCCGACTCGTCGTGAAGATCGCGAAGTCTTACGCCCATCGAGGCCTCACCCTCGCCGACTTGGTCGAGGAAGGAAATCTCGGCTTGATCCGAGCCGTCGAGAAGTTTGATCCCGCAGAGGGTTGCCGTTTCAGCACTTACGGCTCTTGGTGGATCCGCCAGTCCATCGGGCGTGCCATCAACAACACCGTAAAGACAGTCCGGATACCCTCCTACGTCATCGAACTCATCGGGCGTTTTCGAACCGTTCAACAGACCCTTCGCCAAGAGCTCGCTCGCGACCCCGACCTTGACGAGGCCCTCAACCTGATGGTCTCCAGTCCCAACGAACGGCGGAAAGTCCGGCGCGCATTGACATCGGCTCGAAATCTAGACCAAGTGGCCTCGATAGACGGTTCCGGGCCGATCTCAGATGCCATCGAAGACGAGGCCGTGGAGTCACCCGAAACCGCCACCAGTGACGGCGAGGATCTCGAAATCCTCGGCGCGGTTCTCCTCGATCTCGACGAGGTCACCGGAACTATTTTGAAACACCGCTACGGCTTAGGAGGAATCGAGCCGATGACCTTCAAGGAGATAGGCGCCATGGTCGGCCTGAACCGCGACCGGGTTCGCCAGATCGAACGCGATGCCTTGGAGCGAATTCAGAAGATCCTCAGCGGCCCCTGAAGCAACAGGCGCTCTAAATACTGGGGTCTGCCTCATGAGCAAACACCACCCCTGGTTGCTCCCCTGCGTTGCGTTCCCGTGGACCTTCAGCGCAAAGCCCGGGACGCCTCTCCACAGTCCTTCCCCACCGCGCTCCGACCTTTCTCAGAGGCTGTGGAAGCTGCGTGGGTAAGCTGCATGAAGTCCCACCGGCCAACCACGGCTCCCTCACAGCTGCCCGCGAATCCAACAAACGATCCGAACCCTTGCCATCACGCAGCTTCTGATCGTCGGCCCCCCAACTTTCCACAACGCAACACGCGCTTATGATTAAGGTGACTCTTCTCTAGAAGAGAATCTCTTCCTGATAAGGAACCGCGTCGATGCCGCGCCGAACCTTGGTCATCGACAACTACGATTCCTTCACCTTCAACCTCGTCCATCTGCTGGCTGGTTGCGGAGCAATTCCTCTGGTCTTGAGACCCGAAGAAGTTCGACCCACCGCTCTCAGACAACTCGACCCCAGCCACATTGTCATCTCACCCGGACCGGGGACCCCCACCGCCGCTGAAGTCAGTCTCGAAGTCATCGACCACTTTCGAGATCGAAGACCTATCCTCGGCGTCTGTCTCGGTCATCAGTGCCTCGCCACCCTGAATGGAGCCGAGGTCATCCGCGCTCCTGTTCCTGTCCATGGACGGGTATCGACCATCGATCACGATCAGCGTGGCCTCTTCACCGAATCCCCCGCCCTTGCCGCGTAGCGCGTTATCATTCGCTCCTCGTGAGCCCTGACAGCCTCGGTGACGAATACGAAGCCACTGCTTGGACCGAAGACGGTCTCCTAATGGGGATTCGGCATCGCGAGCTTCCGCTTGAAGGTCTCCAGTTCCATCCCGAGTCCTTCATGACGGAACACGGAAGCACCATGATCGCCAACTTCTTGAGAACCGCATGAGCACGGATTCCTTCGACGTTCGTCTCCGACATCGGATCAAGACGACCTCTTCCAATCTCTGTGTCGGAATCGATCCCCGAC
>NW_028232510.1:0-31587 GCF_054491065.1 Syngnathus leptorhynchus | reverse complement strand
CGCGTTAGGCTTCAAGGACCCCGGCTAAGCAATTTTACCGGGCCGCCCGGTTCTTTTTTTGAACCAGCCCGGTTCTTTTTACACTTCCAGCTGGAGCTCAGCAGCGGCTTTTTGCGCAAGATCACGCCGGGTTAGGCTTCCAGGACCTCGGCTAAGCAATTCTACCGGGCCGCCCGGTTCTTTTTTTGAACCAGCCCGGTTCTTTTTACACTTCCAGCTGGAGCTCACGAGCGGAATTTTGGACAAGATCACGCCGTGTTAGGCTTCCAGAGCCCCGGCTAAGCAATTTTACCGGCCCGCCCGGTTCTTTTTTTTAACCAGCCCGGTTCTTTTTACACTTCCAGCTGGAGCTCAGCAGCGGGTTTTTGGACAAGATCACGCCGTGTTAGGCTTCCAGAGCCCCGGCTAAGCAATTTTACAGGGTCGCCCGGTTCTTTTTTTTAACCAGCCCGGTTTTTTTTACACTTCCAGCTGGAGCTCAGCAGCGGCTTTTTGCACAGTATCACGCCGGGTTAGGCTTCCAGAGCCCCGGCTAAGCAATTTTACCGGGCCGCCCGGTTCTTTTTTTTAACCAGCCCGGTTCTTTTTACACTTCCAGCTGGAGCTCAGCAGCGGCTTTTTGGACAAGATCACGCCGTGTTAGGCTTCCAGAGCCCCGGCTAAGCAATTTTACTGGGTCGCCCGGTTCTTTTTTTTAACCAGCCCGGTTCTTTTTACACTTCCAGCTGGAGCTCAGCAGCGGCTTTTTGGACAAGATCACGCCGTGATAGGCTTTCAGAGCCCCGGCTAAGCAATTTTACCGGGTCGCCCGGTTCTTTTTTTAACCAGCCCGGTTCTTTTTACACTTCCAGCTGGAGCTCAGCATCGTGTAAAACATAAACCAAACGATGAAATTGGTTATTTCTTCATGTATAATGATCAACTCGATACTCCCTAGCCCCCAACAGCCTTTTCTTTTCATAACACTTTAACCAGAGTGACGGGAGAGCGGCATTTCAGAAAACGTGCTTATCTCGGCGAGAAAAAGCGATTTCGGCAATAAAATTTAAAACGCGTGTAAAACATAAACCAAACGATGAAATTGGTTATTTCTTCATGTATAATGATCAACTCGATACTCCCTAGCCCCCAACAGCCTTTTTTTTCATAACACTTTAACCAGAGTGACGGGAGAGCGGCATTTCAGAAAACGTGCTTATCTCGGCGAGAAAAAGCGATTTCGGCAATAAAATTTAAAACGCGTGTAAAACATAAACCAAACGATGAAATTGGTTATTTCTTCATGTATAATGATCAACTCGATACTCCCTAGCCCCCAACAGCCTTTTTTTTCATAACACTTTAACCAGAGTGACGGGAGAGCGGCATTTCAGAAAACGTGCTTATCTCGGCGAGAAAAAGCGATTTCGGCAATAAAATTTAAAACGCGTGTAAAACATAAACCAAACGATGAAATTGGTTATTTCTTCATGTATAATGATCAACTCGATACTCCCTAGCCCCCAACAGCCTTTTTTCTCATAACACTTTAACCAGAGTGACGGGAGAGCGGCATTTCAGAAAACGTGCTTATCTCGGCGAGAAAAAGCGATTTCGGCAATAAAATTTAAAACGCGTGTAAAACATAAACCAAACGATGAAATTGGTTATTTCTTCATGTATAATGATCAACTCGATACTCCCTAGCCCCCAACAGCCTTTTTTTTCATAACACTTTAACCAGAGTGACGGGAGAGCGGCATTTCAGAAAACGTGCTTATCTCGGCGAGAAAAAGCGATTTCGGCAATAAAATTTAAAACGCGTGTAAAACATAAACCAAACGATGAAATTGGTTATTTCTTCATGTATAATGATCAACTCGATACTCCCTAGCCCCCAACAGCCTTTTTTTTCATAACACTTTAACCAGAGTGACGGGAGAGCGGCATTTCAGAAAACGTGCTTATCTCGGCGAGAAAAAGCGATTTCGGCAATAAAATTTAAAACGCGTGTAAAACATAAACCAAACGATGAAATTGGTTATTTCTTCATGTATAATGATCAACTCGATACTCCCTAGCCCCCAACAGCCTTTTTTTTCATAACACTTTAACCAGAGTGACGGGAGAGCGGCATTTCAGAAAACGTGCTTATCTCGGCGAGAAAAAGCGATTTCGGCAATAAAATTTAAAACGCGTGTAAAACATAAACCAAACGATGAAATTGGTTATTTCTTCATGTATAATGATCAACTCGATACTCCCTAGCCCCCAACAGCCTTTTTTTTCATAACACTTTAACCAGAGTGACGGGAGAGCGGCATTTCAGAAAACGTGCTTATCTCGGCGAGAAAAAGCGATTTCGGCAATAAAATTTAAAACGCGTGTAAAACATAAACCAAACGATGAAATTGGTTATTTCTTCATGTATAATGATCAACTCGATACTCCCTAGCCCCCAACAGCCTTTTTTTTCATAACACTTTAACCAGAGTGACGGGAGAGCGGCATTTCAGAAAACGTGCTTATCTCGGCGAGAAAAAGCGATTTCGGCAATAAAATTTAAAACGCGTGTAAAACATAAACCAAACGATGAAATTGGTTATTTCTTCATGTATAATGATCAACTCGATACTCCCTAGCCCCCAACAGCCTTTTTTTTCATAACACTTTAACCAGAGTGACGGGAGAGCGGCATTTCAGAAAACGTGCTTATCTCGGCGAGAAAAAGCGATTTCGGCAATACAATTTAAAACGCGTGTAAAACATAAACCAAACGATGAAATTGGTTATTTCTTCATGTATAATGATCAACTCGATACTCCCTAGCCCCCAACAGCCTTTTTTTTCATAACACTTTAACCAGAGTGACGGGAGAGCGGCATTTCAGAAAACGTGCTTATCTCGGCGAGAAAAAGCGATTTCGGCAATAAAATTTAAAACGCGTGTAAAACATAAACCAAACGATGAAATTGGTTATTTCTTCATGTATAATGATCAACTCGATACTCCCTAGCCCCCAACAGCCTTTTTTTTCATAACACTTTAACCAGAGTGACGGGAGAGCGGCATTTCAGAAAACGTGCTTATCTCGGCGAGAAAAAGCGATTTCGGCAATAAAATTTAAAACGCGTGTAAAACATAAACCAAACGATGAAATTGGTTATTTCTTCATGTATAATGATCAACTCGATACTCCCTAGCCCCCAACAGCCTTTTTTTTCATAACACTTTAACCAGAGTGACGGGAGAGCGGCATTTCAGAAAACGTGCTTATCTCGGCGAGAAAAAGCGATTTCGGCAATAAAATTTAAAACGCGTGTAAAACATAAACCAAACGATGAAATTGGTTATTTCTTCATGTATAATGATCAACTCGATACTCCCTAGCCCCCAACAGCCTTTTTTTTCATAACACTTTAACCAGAGTGACGGGAGAGCGGCATTTCAGAAAACGTGCTTATCTCGGCGAGAAAAAGCGATTTCGGCAATAAAATTTAAAACGCGTGTAAAACATAAACCAAACGATGAAATTGGTTATTTCTTCATGTATAATGATCAACTCGATACTCCCTAGCCCCCAACAGCCTTTTTTTTCATAACACTTTAACCAGAGTGACGGGAGAGCGGCATTTCAGAAAACGTGCTTATCTCAGCGAGAAAAAGCGATTTCGGCAATAAAATTTAAAACGCGTGTAAAACATAAACCAAACGATGAAATTGGTTATTTCTTCATGTATAATGATCAACTCGATACTCCCTAGCCCCCAACAGCCTTTTTTTTTTCATAACACTTTAACCAGAGTGACGGGAGAGCGGCATTTCAGAAAACGTGCTTATCTCGGCGAGAAAAAGCGATTTCGGCAATACAATTTAAAACGCGTGTAAAACATAAACCAAACGATGAAATTGGTTATTTCTTCATGTATAATGATCAACTCGATACTCCCTAGCCCCCAACAGCCTTTTTTTTCATAACACTTTAACCAGAGTGACGGGAGAGCGGCATTTCAGAAAACGTGCTTATCTCGGCGAGAAAAAGCGATTTCGGCAATAAAATTTAAAACGCGTGTAAAACATAAACCAAACGATGAAATTGGTTATTTCTTCATGTATAATGATCAACTCGATACTCCCTAGCCCCCAACAGCCTTTTTTTTCATAACACTTTAACCAGAGTGACGGGAGAGCGGCATTTCAGAAAACGTGCTTATCTCGGCGAGAAAAAGCGATTTCGGCAATAAAATTTAAAACGCGTGTAAAACATAAACCAAACGATGAAATTGGTTATTTCTTCATGTATAATGATCAACTCGATACTCCCTAGCCCCCAACAGCCTTTTTTTTCATAACACTTTAACCAGAGTGACGGGAGAGCGGCATTTCAGAAAACGTGCTTATCTCGGCGAGAAAAAGCGATTTCGGCAATAAAATTTAAAACGCGTGTAAAACATAAACCAAACGATGAAATTGGTTATTTCTTCATGTATAATGATCAACTCGATACTCCCTAGCCCCCAACAGCCTTTTTTTTCATAACACTTTAACCAGAGTGACGGGAGAGCGGCATTTCAGAAAACGTGCTTATCTCGGCGAGAAAAAGCGATTTCGGCAATAAAATTTAAAACGCGTGTAAAACATAAACCAAACGATGAAATTGGTTATTTCTTCATGTATAATGATCAACTCGATACTCCCTAGCCCCCAACAGCCTTTTTTTTCATAACACTTTAACCAGAGTGACGGGAGAGCGGCATTTCAGAAAACGTGCTTATCTCGGCGAGAAAAAGCGATTTCGGCAATAAAATTTAAAACGCGTGTAAAACATAAACCAAACGATGAAATTGGTTATTTCTTCATGTATAATGATCAACTCGAGTCGAGCTCCAGGGAGAGAGGCTGATTTTTCGCTTTTTGAGGCCGACCGACGAACCGGCGCGGGGCGGACTCAAAAGCCCGCAGAGCCGTGGGCACTTAGAAAAGTTTCGCCTTTGGCTGTGAGCTCCAGGGGAGAGGCTGGTTTTGCGTTATTTTAGGCCGGCTGGAGAACCGGCGCGGGTCGGACGCACAATCCCCGCAGAGCCGTAGGCACTTAGAAAATTTTTGCCAAGTTGGCTCTGAGAGCCTGGTACCTAATATGGAAGTATAGAGGCCGACTTTCGGGCAAGATCACGCCGCGTTAGGCTTCAAGGACCCCGGCTAAGCAATTTTACCGGGCCGCCCGGTTCTTTTTTTGAACCAGCCCGGTTCTTTTTACACTTCCAGCTGGAGCTCAGCAGCGGCTTTTTGCGCAAGATCACGCCGGGTTAGGCTTCCAGGACCTCGGCTAAGCAATTCTACCGGGCCGCCCGGTTCTTTTTTTGAACCAGCCCGGTTCTTTTTACACTTCCAGCTGGAGCTCACGAGCGGAATTTTGGACAAGATCACGCCGTGTTAGGCTTCCAGAGCCCCGGCTAAGCAATTTTACCGGCCCGCCCGGTTCTTTTTTTTAACCAGCCCGGTTCTTTTTACACTTCCAGCTGGAGCTCAGCAGCGGGTTTTTGGACAAGATCACGCCGTGTTAGGCTTCCAGAGCCCCGGCTAAGCAATTTTACAGGGTCGCCCGGTTCTTTTTTTTAACCAGCCCGGTTTTTTTTACACTTCCAGCTGGAGCTCAGCAGCGGCTTTTTGCACAGTATCACGCCGGGTTAGGCTTCCAGAGCCCCGGCTAAGCAATTTTACCGGGCCGCCCGGTTCTTTTTTTTAACCAGCCCGGTTCTTTTTACACTTCCAGCTGGAGCTCAGCAGCGGCTTTTTGGACAAGATCACGCCGTGTTAGGCTTCCAGAGCCCCGGCTAAGCAATTTTACCGGGTCGCCCGGTTCTTTTTTTTAACCAGCCCGGTTCTTTTTACACTTCCAGCTGGAGCTCAGCAGCGGCTTTTTGGACAAGATCACGCCGTGATAGGCTTCCAGAGCCCCGGCTAAGCAATTTTACCGGGTCGCCCGGTTCTTTTTTTAACCAGCCCGGTTCTTTTTACACTTCCAGCTGGAGCTCAGCATCGTGTAAAACATAAACCAAACGATGAAATTGGTTATTTCTTCATGTATAATGATCAACTCGATACTCCCTAGCCCCCAACAGCCTTTTCTTTTCATAACACTTTAACCAGAGTGACGGGAGAGCGGCATTTCAGAAAACGTGCTTATCTCGGCGAGAAAAAGCGATTTCGGCAATAAAATTTAAAACGCGTGTAAAACATAAACCAAACGATGAAATTGGTTATTTCTTCATGTATAATGATCAACTCGATACTCCCTAGCCCCCAACAGCCTTTTTTTTCATAACACTTTAACCAGAGTGACGGGAGAGCGGCATTTCAGAAAACGTGCTTATCTCGGCGAGAAAAAGCGATTTCGGCAATAAAATTTAAAACGCGTGTAAAACATAAACCAAACGATGAAATTGGTTATTTCTTCATGTATAATGATCAACTCGATACTCCCTAGCCCCCAACAGCCTTTTTTTTCATAACACTTTAACCAGAGTGACGGGAGAGCGGCATTTCAGAAAACGTGCTTATCTCGGCGAGAAAAAGCGATTTCGGCAATAAAATTTAAAACGCGTGTAAAACATAAACCAAACGATGAAATTGGTTATTTCTTCATGTATAATGATCAACTCGATACTCCCTAGCCCCCAACAGCCTTTTTTTTCATAACACTTTAACCAGAGTGACGGGAGAGCGGCATTTCAGAAAACGTTTATCTCGGCGAGAAAAAGCGATTTCGGCAATAAAATTTAAAACGCGTGTAAAACATAAACCAAACGATGAAATTGGTTATTTCTTCATGTATAATGATCAACTCGATACTCCCTAGCCCCCAACAGCCTTTTTTTTCATAACACTTTAACCAGAGTGACGGGAGAGCGGCATTTCAGAAAACGTGCTTATCTCGGCGAGAAAAAGCGATTTCGGCAATAAAATTTAAAACGCGTGTAAAACATAAACCAAACGATGAAATTGGTTATTTCTTCATGTATAATGATCAACTCGATACTCCCTAGCCCCCAACAGCCTTTTTTTTCATAACACTTTAACCAGAGTGACGGGAGAGCGGCATTTCAGAAAACGTGCTTATCTCGGCGAGAAAAAGCGATTTCGGCAATAAAATTTAAAACGCGTGTAAAACATAAACCAAACGATGAAATTGGTTATTTCTTCATGTATAATGATCAACTCGATACTCCCTAGCCCCCAACAGCCTTTTTTTTCATAACACTTTAACCAGAGTGACGGGAGAGCGGCATTTCAGAAAACGTGCTTATCTCGGCGAGAAAAAGCGATTTCGGCAATAAAATTTAAAACGCGTGTAAAACATAAACCAAACGATGAAATTGGTTATTTCTTCATGTATAATGATCAACTCGATACTCCCTAGCCCCCAACAGCCTTTTTTTTCATAACACTTTAACCAGAGTGACGGGAGAGCGGCAATTCAGAAAACGTGCTTATCTCGGCGAGAAAAAGCGATTTCGGCAATAAAATTTAAAACGCGTGTAAAACATAAACCAAACGATGAAATTGGTTATTTCTTCATGTATAATGATCAACTCGATACTCCCTAGCCCCCAACAGCCTTTTTTTTCATAACACTTTAACCAGAGTGACGGGAGAGCGGCATTTCAGAAAACGTGCTTATCTCGGCGAGAAAAAGCGATTTCGGCAATAAAATTTAAAACGCGTGTAAAACATAAACCAAACGATGAAATTGGTTATTTCTTCATGTATAATGATCAACTCGATACTCCCTAGCCCCCAACAGCCTTTTTTTTCATAACACTTTAACCAGAGTGACGGGAGAGCGGCATTTCAGAAAACGTGCTTATCTCGGCGAGAAAAAGCGATTTCGGCAATAAAATTTAAAACGCGTGTAAAACATAAACCAAACGATGAAATTGGTTATTTCTTCATGTATAATGATCAACTCGATACTCCCTAGCCCCCAACAGCCTTTTTTTTCATAACACTTTAACCAGAGTGACGGGAGAGCGGCATTTCAGAAAACGTGCTTATCTCGGCGAGAAAAAGCGATTTCGGCAATAAAATTTAAAACGCGTGTAAAACATAAACCAAACGATGAAATTGGTTATTTCTTCATGTATAATGATCAACTCGATACTCCCTAGCCCCCAACAGCCTTTTTTTTCATAACACTTTAACCAGAGTGACGGGAGAGCGGCATTTCAGAAAACGTGCTTATCTCGGCGAGAAAAAGCGATTTCGGCAATAAAATTTAAAACGCGTGTAAAACATAAACCAAACGATGAAATTGGTTATTTCTTCATGTATAATGATCAACTCGATACTCCCTAGCCCCCAACAGCCTTTTTTTTCATAACACTTTAACCAGAGTGACGGGAGAGCGGCATTTCAGAAAACGTGCTTATCTCGGCGAGAAAAAGCGATTTCGGCAATAAAATTTAAAACGCGTGTAAAACATAAACCAAACGATGAAATTGGTTATTTCTTCATGTATAATGATCAACTCGATACTCCCTAGCCCCCAACAGCCTTTTCTTTTCATAACACTTTAACCAGAGTGACGGGAGAGCGGCATTTCAGAAAACGTGCTTATCTCGGCGAGAAAAAGCGATTTCGGCAATAAAATTTAAAACGCGTGTAAAACATAAACCAAACGATGAAATTGGTTATTTCTTCATGTATAATGATCAACTCGATACTCCCTAGCCCCCAACAGCCTTTTTTTTCATAACACTTTAACCAGAGTGACGGGAGAGCGGCATTTCAGAAAACGTGCTTATCTCGGCGAGAAAAAGCGATTTCGGCAATAAAATTTAAAACGCGTGTAAAACATAAACCAAACGATGAAA
The DNA here is from genome assembly GCF_054491065.1 of Syngnathus leptorhynchus. Taxonomy (NCBI): domain Eukaryota; kingdom Metazoa; phylum Chordata; class Actinopteri; order Syngnathiformes; family Syngnathidae; genus Syngnathus; species Syngnathus leptorhynchus. The sequence goes on along the minus strand of NW_028232510.1, from coordinate 22,735 downwards.
TTGGTCATTTCTTCATGTATAATGATCAACTCGATACTCCCTAGCCCCCAACAGCCTTTTTTTTCATAACACTTTAACCAGAGTGACGGGAGAGCGGCATTTCAGAAAACGTGCTTATCTCGGCGAGAAAAAGCGATTTCGGCAATACAATTTAAAACGCGTGTAAAACATAAACCAAACGATGAAATTGGTTATTTCTTCATGTATAATGATCAACTCGATACTCCCTAGCCCCCAACAGCCTTTTTTTTCATAACACTTTAACCAGAGTGACGGGAGAGCGGCATTTCAGAAAACGTGCTTATCTCGGCGAGAAAAAGCGATTTCGGCAATAAAATTTAAAACGCGTGTAAAACATAAACCAAACGATGAAATTGGTTATTTCTTCATGTATAATGATCAACTCGATACTCCCTAGCCCCACAACAGTCTTTTTTTTCATAACACTTTAACCAGAGTGAGGGGAGAGCGGCATTTCAGAAAACGTGCTTATCTCGGCGAGAAAAAGCGATTTCGGCAATAAAATTTAAAACGCGTGTAAAACATAAACCAAACGATGAAATTGGTTATTTCTTCATGTATAATGATCAACTCGATACTCCCTAGCCCCCAACAGCCTTTTTTTTCATAACACTTTAACCAGAGTGACGGGAGAGCGGCATTTCAGAAAACGTGCTTATCTCGGCGAGAAAAAGCGATTTCGGCAATAAAATTTAAAACGCGTGTAAAACATAAACCAAACGATGAAATTGGTTATTTCTTCATGTATAATGATCAACTCGATACTCCCTAGCCCCCAACAGCCTTTTTTTTCATAACACTTTAACCAGAGTGACGGGAGAGCGGCATTTCAGAAAACGTGCTTATCTCGGCGAGAAAAAGCGATTTCGGCAATAAAATTTAAAACGCGTGTAAAACATAAACCAAACGATGAAATTGGTTATTTCTTCATGTATAATGATCAACTCGATACTCCCTAGCCCCCAACAGCCTTTTTTTTCATAACACTTTAACCAGAGTGACGGGAGAGCGGCATTTCAGAAAACGTGCTTATCTCGGCGAGAAAAAGCGATTTCGGCAATAAAATTTAAAACGCGTGTAAAACATAAACCAAACGATGAAATTGGTTATTTCTTCATGTATAATGATCAACTCAATACTCCCTAGCCCCCAACAGCCTTTTTTTTCATAACACTTTAACCAGAGTGACGGGAGAGCGGCATTTCAGAAAACGTGCTTATCTCGGCGAGAAAAAGCGATTTCGGCAATAAAATTTAAAACGCGTGTAAAACATAAACCAAACGATGAAATTGGTTATTTCTTCATGTATAATGATCAACTCGATACTCCCTAGCCCCCAACAGCCTTTTTTTTCATAACACTTTAACCAGAGTGACGGGAGAGCGGCATTTCTGAAAACGTGCTTATCTCGGCGAGAAAAAGCGATTTCGGCAATAAAACTTAAAACGCGTGTAAAACATAAACCAAACGATGAAATTGGTTATTTCTTCATGTATAATGATCAACTCGATACTCCCTAGCCCCCAACAGCCTTTTTTTTCATAACACTTTAACCAGAGTGACGGGAGAGCGGCATTTCAGAAAACGTGCTTATCTCGGCGAGAAAAAGCGATTTCGGCAATAAAATTTAAAACGCGTGTAAAACATAAACCAAACGATGAAATTGGTTATTTCTTCATGTATAATGATCAACTCGATACTCCCTAGCCCCCAACAGCCTTTTTTTTCATAACACTTTAACCAGAGTGACGGGAGAGCGGCATTTCAGAAAACGTGCTTATCTCGGCGAGAAAAAGCGATTTCGGCAATAAAATTTAAAACGCGTGTAAAACATAAACCAAACGATGAAATTGGTTATTTCTTCATGTATAATGATCAACTCGATACTCCCTAGCCCCCAACAGCCTTTTTTTCATAACACTTTAACCAGAGTGACGGGAGAGCGGCATTTCAGAAAACGTGCTTATCTCGGCGAGAAAAAGCGATTTCGGCAATAAAATTTAAAACGCGTGTAAAACATAAACCAAACGATGAAATTGGTTATTTCTTCATGTATAATGATCAACTCGATACTCCCTAGCCCCCAACAGCCTTTTTTTTCATAACACTTTAACCAGAGTGACGGGAGAGCGGCATTTCAGAAAACGTGCTTATCTCGGCGAGAAAAAGCGATTTCGGCAATAAAATTTAAAACGCGTGTAAAACATAAACCAAACGATGAAATTGGTTATTTCTTCATGTATAATGATCAACTCGATACTCCCTAGCCCCCAACAGCCTTTTTTTTTCATAACACTTTAACCAGAGTGACGGGAGAGCGGCATTTCAGAAAACGTGCTTATCTCGGCGAGAAAAAGCGATTTCGGCAATAAAATTTAAAACGCGTGTAAAACATAAACCAAACGATGAAATTGGTTATTTCTTCATGTATAATGATCAACTCGATACTCCCTAGCCCCCAACAGCTTTTTTTTTCATAACACTTTAACCAGAGTGACGGGAGAGCGGCATTTCAGAAAACGTGCTTATCTCGGCGAGAAAAAGCGATTTCGGCAATAAAATTTAAAACGCGTGTAAAACATAAACCAAACGATGAAATTGGTTATTTCTTCATGTATAATGATCAACTCGATACTCCCTAGCCCCCAACAGCCTTTTTTTTCATAACACTTTAACCAGAGTGACGGGAGAGCGGCATTTCAGAAAACGTGCTTATCTCGGCGAGAAAAAGCGATTTCGGCAATAAAATTTAAAACGCGTGTAAAACATAAACCAAACGATGAAATTGGTTATTTCTTCATGTATAATGATCAACTCGATACTCCCTAGCCCCCAACAGCCTTTTTTTTCATAACACTTTAACCAGAGTGACGGGAGAGCGGCATTTCAGAAAACGTGCTTATCTCGGCGAGAAAAAGCGATTTCGGCAATAAAACTTAAAACGCGTGTAAAACATAAACCAAACGATGAAATTGGTTATTTCTTCATGTATAATGATCAACTCGAGTCGAGCTCCAGGGAGAGAGGCTGATTTAATCGCTTTTTGAGGCCGACCGACGAACCGGCGCGGGGCGGACTCAAAAGCCCGCAGAGCCGTAGGCACTTAGAAAAGTTTCGCCTTTGGCTGTGAGCTCCAGGGGGAGAGGCTGGTTTTGCGTTATTTTAGGCCGGCTCGAGAACCGGCGCGGGTCGGACACACAATCCCCGCAGAGCCGTGGGCACTTAGAACATTTTTGCCAAGTTGGCTCTGAGCGCCTAGTACCTAATATGGAAGTATAGAGGCCGACTTTCGGGCAAGATCACGCCGCGTTAGGCTTCCAGGACCCCGGCTAAGCAATTTTACCGGGCCGCCCGGTTCTTTTTTTGAACCAGCCTGGTTCTTTTTACACTTCCAGCTGGAGCTCAGCAGCGGCTTTTTGCGCAAGATCACGCCGGGTTAGGCTTCCAGGACCTCGGCTAAGCAATTCTACCGGGCCGCCCGGTTCTTTTTTTGAACCAGCCCGGTTCTTTTTACACTTCCAGCTGGAGCTCACGAGCGGCTTTTTGGACAAGATCACGCCGTGTTAGGCTTCCAGAGCCCCGGCTAAGCAATTTTACCGGCCCGCCCGGTTCTTTTTTTTAACCAGCCCGGTTCTTTTTACACTTCCAGCTGGAGCTCAGCAGCGGGTTTTTGGACAAGATCACGCCGTGTTAGGCTTCCAGAGCCCCGGCTAAGCAATTTTACAGGGTCGCCCGGTTCTTTTTTTTAACCAGCCCGGTTTTTTTTATACTTCCAGCTGGAGCTCAGCAGCGGCTTTTTGCACAGTATCACGCCGGGTTAGGCTTCCAGAGCCCCGGCTAAGAAATTTTACCGGGCCGCCCGGTTCTTTTTTTTAACCAGCCCGGTTCTTTTTACACTTCCAGCTGGAGCTCAGCAGCGGCTTTTTGGACAAGATCACGCCGTGTTAGGCTTCCAGAGCCCCGGCTAAGCAATTTTACCGGGTCGCCCGGTTCTTTTTTTTAACCAGCCCGGTTCTTTTTACACTTCCAGCTGGAGCTCAGCAGCGGCTTTTTGGACAAGATCACGCCGTGTTAGGCTTCCAGAGCCCCGGCTAAGCAATTTTACCGGGTCGCCCGGTTCTTTTTTTTAACCAGCCCGGTTCTTTTTACACTTCCAGCTGGAGCTCAGCATCGTGTAAAACATAAACCAAACGATGAAATTGGTTATTTCTTCATGTATAATGATCAACTCGATACTCCCTAGCCCCCAACAGCCTTTTTTTTCACAACACTTTAACCAGAGTGACGGGAGAGCGGCATTTCAGAAAACGTGCTTATCTCGGCGAGAAAAAGCGATTTCGGCAATAAAATTTAAAACGCGTGTAAAACATAAATCAAACGATGAAATTGGTTATTTCTTCATGTATAATGATCAACTCGATACTCCCTAGCCCCCAACAGCCTTTTTTTTCATAACACTTTAACCAGAGTGACGGGAGAGCGGCATTTCAGAAAACGTGCTTATCTCGGCGAGAAAAAGCGATTTCGGCAATAAAATTTAAAACGCGTGTAAAACATAAACCAAACGATGAAATTGGTTATTTCTTCATGTATAATGATCAACTCGATACTCCCTAGCCCCCAACAGCCTTTTTTTTCATAACACTTTAACCAGAGTGACGGGAGAGCGGCATTTCAGAAAACGTGCTTATCTCGGCGAGAAAAAGCGATTTCGGCAATAAAATTTAAAACGCGTGTAAAACATAAACCAAACGATGAAATTGGTTATTTCTTCATGTATAATGATCAACTCGATACTCCCTAGCCCCCAACAGCCTTTTTTTTCATAACACTTTAACCAGAGTGACGGGAGAGCGGCATTTCAGAAAACGTGCTTATCTCGGCGAGAAAAAGCTATTTCGGCAATAAAATTTAAAACGCGTGTAAAACATAAACCAAACGATGAAATTGGTTATTTCTTCATGTATAATGATCAACTCGATACTCCCTAGCCCCCAACAGCCTTTTTTTTCATAACACTTTAACCAGAGTGACGGGAGAGCGGCATTTCAGAAAACGTGCTTATCTCGGCGAGAAAAAGCGATTTCGGCAATAAAATTTAAAACGCGTGTAAAACATAAACCAAACGATGAAATTGGTTATTTCTTCATGTATAATGATCAACTCGATACTCCCTAGCCCCCAACAGCCTTTTTTTTCATAACACTTTAACCAGAGTGACGGGAGAGCGGCATTTCAGAAAACGTTTATCTCGGCGAGAAAAAGCGATTTCGGCAATAAAATTTAAAACGCGTGTAAAACATAAACCAAACGATGAAATTGGTTATTTCTTCATGTATAATGATCAACTCGATACTCCCTAGCCCCCAACAGCCTTTTTTTTCATAACACTTTAACCAGAGTGACGGGAGAGCGGCATTTCAGAAAACGTGCTTATCTCGGCGAGAAAAAGCGATTTCGGCAATAAAATTTAAAACGCGTGTAAAACATAAACCAAACGATGAAATTGGTTATTTCTTCATGTATAATGATCAACTCGATACTCCCTAGCCCCCAACAGCCTTTTTTTTCACAACACTTTAACCAGAGTGACGGGAGAGCGGCATTTCAGAAAACGTGCTTATCTCGGCGAGAAAAAGCGATTTCGGCAATAAAATTTAAAACGCGTGTAAAACATAAACCAAACGATGAAATTGGTTATTTCTTCATGTATAATGATCAACTCGATACTCCCTAGCCCCCAACAGCCTTTTTTTTCATAACACTTTAACCAGAGTGACGGGAGAGCGGCATTTCAGAAAACGTGCTTATCTCGGCGAGAAAAAGCGATTTCGGCAATAAAATTTAAAACGCGTGTAAAACATAAACCAAACGATGAAATTGGTTATTTCTTCATGTATAATGATCAACTCGATACTCCCTAGCCCCCAACAGCCTTTTTTTTCATAACACTTTAACCAGAGTGACGGGAGAGCGGCAATTCAGAAAACGTGCTTATCTCGGCGAGAAAAAGCGATTTCGGCAATAAAATTTAAAACGCGTGTAAAACATAAACCAAACGATGAAATTGGTTATTTCTTCATGTATAATGATCAACTCGATACTCCCTAGCCCCCAACAGCCTTTTTTTTCATAACACTTTAACCAGAGTGACGGGAGAGCGGCATTTCAGAAAACGTGCTTATCTCGGCGAGAAAAAGCGATTTCGGCAATAAAATTTAAAACGCGTGTAAAACATAAACCAAACGATGAAATTGGTTATTTCTTCATGTATAATGATCAACTCGATACTCCCTAGCCCCCAACAGCCTTTTTTTTCATAACACTTTAACCAGAGTGACGGGAGAGCGGCATTTCAGAAAACGTGCTTATCTCGGCGAGAAAAAGCGATTTCGGCAATAAAATTTAAAACGCGTGTAAAACATAAACCAAACGATGAAATTGGTTATTTCTTCATGTATAATGATCAACTCGATACTCCCTAGCCCCCAACAGCCTTTTTTTTCATAACACTTTAACCAGAGTGACGGGAGAGCGGCATTTCAGAAAACGTGCTTATCTCGGCGAGAAAAAGCGATTTCGGCAATAAAATTTAAAACGCGTGTAAAACATAAACCAAACGATGAAATTGGTTATTTCTTCATGTATAATGATCAACTCGATACTCCCTAGCCCCCAACAGCCTTTTTTTTCATAACACTTTAACCAGAGTGACGGGAGAGCGGCATTTCAGAAAACGTGCTTATCTCGGCGAGAAAAAGCGATTTCGGCAATAAAATTTAAAACGCGTGTAAAACATAAACCAAACGATGAAATTGGTTATTTCTTCATGTATAATGATCAACTCGATACTCCCTAGCCCCCAACAGCCTTTTTTTTCATAACACTTTAACCAGAGTGACGGGAGAGCGGCATTTCAGAAAACGTGCTTATCTCGGCGAGAAAAAGCGATTTCGGCAATAAAATTTAAAACGCGTGTAAAACATAAACCAAACGATGAAATTGGTTATTTCTTCATGTATAATGATCAACTCGATACTCCCTAGCCCCCAACAGCCTTTTCTTTTCATAACACTTTAACCAGAGTGACGGGAGAGCGGCATTTCAGAAAACGTGCTTATCTCGGCGAGAAAAAGCGATTTCGGCAATAAAATTTAAAACGCGTGTAAAACATAAACCAAACGATGAAATTGGTTATTTCTTCATGTATAATGATCAACTCGATACTCCCTAGCCCCCAACAGCCTTTTTTTTCATAACACTTTAACCAGAGTGACGGGAGAGCGGCATTTCAGAAAACGTGCTTATCTCGGCGAGAAAAAGCGATTTCGGCAATAAAATTTAAAACGCGTGTAAAACATAAACCAAACGATGAAATTGGTCATTTCTTCATGTATAATGATCAACTCGATACTCCCTAGCCCCCAACAGCCTTTTTTTTCATAACACTTTAACCAGAGTGACGGGAGAGCGGCATTTCAGAAAACGTGCTTATCTCGGCGAGAAAAAGCGATTTCGGCAATACAATTTAAAACGCGTGTAAAACATAAACCAAACGATGAAATTGGTTATTTCTTCATGTATAATGATCAACTCGATACTCCCTAGCCCCCAACAGCCTTTTTTTTCATAACACTTTAACCAGAGTGACGGGAGAGCGGCATTTCAGAAAACGTGCTTATCTCGGCGAGAAAAAGCGATTTCGGCAATAAAATTTAAAACGCGTGTAAAACATAAACCAAACGATGAAATTGGTTATTTCTTCATGTATAATGATCAACTCGATACTCCCTAGCCCCACAACAGCCTTTTTTTTCATAACACTTTAACCAGAGTGACGGGAGAGCGGCATTTCAGAAAACGTGCTTATCTCGGCGAGAAAAAGCGATTTCGGCAATAAAATTTAAAACGCGTGTAAAACATAAACCAAACGATGAAATTGGTTATTTCTTCATGTATAATGATCAACTCGATACTCCCTAGCCCCCAACAGCCTTTTTTTTCATAACACTTTAACCAGAGTGACGGGAGAGCGGCATTTCAGAAAACGTGCTTATCTCGGCGAGAAAAAGCGATTTCGGCAATAAAATTTAAAACGCGTGTAAAACATAAACCAAACGATGAAATTGGTTATTTCTTCATGTATAATGATCAACTCGATACTCCCTAGCCCCCAACAGCCTTTTTTTTCATAACACTTTAACCAGAGTGACGGGAGAGCGGCATTTCAGAAAACGTGCTTATCTCGGCGAGAAAAAGCGATTTCGGCAATAAAATTTAAAACGCGTGTAAAACATAAACCAAACGATGAAATTGGTTATTTCTTCATGTATAATGATCAACTCGATACTCCCTAGCCCCCAACAGCCTTTTTTTTCATAACACTTTAACCAGAGTGACGGGAGAGCGGCATTTCAGAAAACGTGCTTATCTCGGCGAGAAAAAGCGATTTCGGCAATAAAATTTAAAACGCGTGTAAAACATAAACCAAACGATGAAATTGGTTATTTCTTCATGTATAATGATCAACTCGATACTCCCTAGCCCCCAACAGCCTTTTTTTTCATAACACTTTAACCAGAGTGACGGGAGAGCGGCATTTCAGAAAACGTGCTTATCTCGGCGAGAAAAAGCGATTTCGGCAATAAAATTTAAAACGCGTGTAAAACATAAACCAAACGATGAAATTGGTTATTTCTTCATGTATAATGATCAACTCGATACTCCCTAGCCCCCAACAGCCTTTTTTTTCATAACACTTTAACCAGGGTGACGGGAGAGCGGCATTTCAGAAAACGTGCTTATCTCGGCGAGAAAAAGCGATTTCGGCAATAAAATTTAAAACGCGTGTAAAACATAAACCAAACGATGAAATTGGTTATTTCTTCATGTATAATGATCAACTCGATACTCCCTAGCCCCCAACAGCCTTTTTTTTCATAACACTTTAACCAGAGTGACGGGAGAGCGGCATTTCAGAAAACGTGCTTATCTCGGCGAGAAAAAGCGATTTCGGCAATAAAATTTAAAACGCGTGTAAAACATAAACCAAACGATGAAATTGGTTATTTCTTCATGTATAATGATCAACTCGATACTCCCTAGCCCCCAACAGCCTTTTTTTTCATAACACTTTAACCAGAGTGACGGGAGAGCGGCATTTCAGAAAACGTGCTTATCTCGGCGAGAAAAAGCGATTTCGGCAATAAAATTTAAAACGCGTGTAAAACATAAACCAAACGATGAAATTGGTTATTTCTTCATGTATAATGATCAACTCGATACTCCCTAGCCCCCAACAGCCTTTTTTTTCATAACACTTTAACCAGAGTGACGGGAGAGCGGCATTTCAGAAAACGTGCTTATCTCGGCGAGAAAAAGCGATTTCGGCAATAAAATTTAAAACGCGTGTAAAACATAAACCAAACGATGAAATTGGTTATTTCTTCATGTATAATGATCAACTCGATACTCCCTAGCCCCCAACAGCCTTTTTTTTCATAACACTTTAACCAGAGTGACGGGAGAGCGGCATTTCAGAAAACGTGCTTATCTCGGCGAGAAAAAGCGATTTCGGCAATAAAATTTAAAACGCGTGTAAAACATAAACCAAACGATGAAATTGGTTATTTCTTCATGTATAATGATCAACTCGATACTCCCTAGCCCCCAACAGCCTTTTTTTTCATAACACTTTAACCAGAGTGACGGGAGAGCGGCATTTCAGAAAACGTGCTTATCTCGGCGAGAAAAAGCGATTTCGGCAATAAAATTTAAAACGCGTGTAAAACATAAACCAAACGATGAAATTGGTTATTTCTTCATGTATAATGATCAACTCGATACTCCCTAGCCCCCAACAGCCTTTTTTTTCATAACACTTTAACCAGAGTGACGGGAGAGCGGCATTTCAGAAAACGTGCTTATCTCGGCGAGAAAAAGCGATTTCGGCAATAAAATTTAAAACGCGTGTAAAACATAAACCAAACGATGAAATTGGTTATTTCTTCATGTATAATGATCAACTCGATACTCCCTAGCCCCCAACAGCCTTTTTTTTCATAACACTTTAACCAGAGTGACGGGAGAGCGGCATTTCAGAAAACGTGCTTATCTCGGCGAGAAAAAGCGATTTCGGCAATAAAATTTAAAACGCGTGTAAAACATAAACCAAACGATGAAATTGGTTATTTCTTCATGTATAATGATCAACTCGATACTCCCTAGCCCCCAACAGCCTTTTTTTTCATAACACTTTAACCAGAGTGACGGGAGAGCGGCATTTCAGAAAACGTGCTTATCTCGGCGAGAAAAAGCGATTTCGGCAATAAAATTTAAAACGCGTGTAAAACATAAACCAAACGATGAAATTGGTTATTTCTTCATGTATAATGATCAACTCGATACTCCCTAGCCCCCAACAGCCTTTTTTTTCATAACACTTTAACCAGAGTGACGGGAGAGCGGCATTTCAGAAAACGTGCTTATCTCGGCGAGAAAAAGCGATTTCGGCAATAAAATTTAAAACGCGTGTAAAACATAAACCAAACGATGAAATTGGTTATTTCTTCATGTATAATGATCAACTCGATACTCCCTAGCCCCCAACAGCCTTTTTTTTCATAACACTTTAACCAGAGTGACGGGAGAGCGGCATTTCAGAAAACGTGCTTATCTCGGCGAGAAAAAGCGATTTCGGCAATAAAATTTAAAACGCGTGTAAAACATAAACCAAACGATGAAATTGGTTATTTCTTCATGTATAATGATCAACTCGATACTCCCTAGCCCCCAACAGCCTTTTTTTTCATAACACTTTAACCAGAGTGACGGGAGAGCGGCATTTCAGAAAACGTGCTTATCTCGGCGAGAAAAAGCGATTTCGGCAATAAAATTTAAAACGCGTGTAAAACATAAACCAAACGATGAAATTGGTTATTTCTTCATGTATAATGATCAACTCGATACTCCCTAGCCCCCAACAGCCTTTTTTTTCATAACACTTTAACCAGAGTGACGGGAGAGCGGCATTTCAGAAAACGTGCTTATCTCGGCGAGAAAAAGCGATTTCGGCAATAAAATTTAAAACGCGTGTAAAACATAAACCAAACGATGAAATTGGTTATTTCTTCATGTATAATGATCAACTCGATACTCCCTAGCCCCCAACAGCCTTTTTTTTCATAACACTTTAACCAGAGTGACGGGAGAGCGGCATTTCAGAAAACGTGCTTATCTCGGCGAGAAAAAGCGATTTCGGCAATAAAATTTAAAACGCGTGTAAAACATAAACCAAACGATGAAATTGGTTATTTCTTCATGTATAATGATCAACTCGATACTCCCTAGCCCCCAACAGCCTTTTTTTTCATAACACTTTAACCAGAGTGACGGGAGAGCGGCATTTCAGAAAACGTGCTTATCTCGGCGAGAAAAAGCGATTTCGGCAATAAAATTTAAAACGCGTGTAAAACATAAACCAAACGATGAAATTGGTTATTTCTTCATGTATAATGATCAACTCGATACTCCCTAGCCCCCAACAGCCTTTTTTTTCATAACACTTTAACCAGAGTGACGGGAGAGCGGCATTTCAGAAAACGTGCTTATCTCGGCGAGAAAAAGCGATTTCGGCAATAAAATTTAAAACGCGTGTAAAACATAAACCAAACGATGAAATTGGTTATTTCTTCATGTATAATGATCAACTCGATACTCCCTAGCCCCCAACAGCCTTTTTTTTCATAACACTTTAACCAGAGTGACGGGAGAGCGGCATTTCAGAAAACGTGCTTATCTCGGCGAGAAAAAGCGATTTCGGCAATAAAATTTAAAACGCGTGTAAAACATAAACCAAACGATGAAATTGGTTATTTCTTCATGTATAATGATCAACTCGATACTCCCTAGCCCCCAACAGCCTTTTTTTTCATAACACTTTAACCAGAGTGACGGGAGAGCGGCATTTCAGAAAACGTGCTTATCTCGGCGAGAAAAAGCGATTTCGGCAATAAAATTTAAAACGCGTGTAAAACATAAACCAAACGATGAAATTGGTTATTTCTTCATGTATAATGATCAACTCGATACTCCCTAGCCCCCAACAGCCTTTTTTTTCATAACACTTTAACCAGAGTGACGGGAGAGCGGCATTTCAGAAAACGTGCTTATCTCGGCGAGAAAAAGCGATTTCGGCAATAAAATTTAAAACGCGTGTAAAACATAAACCAAACGATGAAATTGGTTATTTCTTCATGTATAATGATCAACTCGATACTCCCTAGCCCCCAACAGCCTTTTTTTTCATAACACTTTAACCAGAGTGACGGGAGAGCGGCATTTCAGAAAACGTGCTTATCTCGGCGAGAAAAAGCGATTTCGGCAATAAAATTTAAAACGCGTGTAAAACATAAACCAAACGATGAAATTGGTTATTTCTTCATGTATAATGATCAACTCGATACTCCCTAGCCCCCAACAGCCTTTTTTTTCATAACACTTTAACCAGAGTGACGGGAGAGCGGCATTTCAGAAAACGTGCTTATCTCGGCGAGAAAAAGCGATTTCGGCAATAAAATTTAAAACGCGTGTAAAACATAAACCAAACGATGAAATTGGTTATTTCTTCATGTATAATGATCAACTCGATACTCCCTAGCCCCCAACAGCCTTTTTTTTCATAACACTTTAACCAGAGTGACGGGAGAGCGGCATTTCAGAAAACGTGCTTATCTCGGCGAGAAAAAGCGATTTCGGCAATAAAATTTAAAACGCGTGTAAAACATAAACCAAACGATGAAATTGGTTATTTCTTCATGTATAATGATCAACTCGATACTCCCTAGCCCCCAACAGCCTTTTTTTTCATAACACTTTAACCAGAGTGACGGGAGAGCGGCATTTCAGAAAACGTGCTTATCTCGGCGAGAAAAAGCGATTTCGGCAATAAAATTTAAAACGCGTGTAAAACATAAACCAAACGATGAAATTGGTTATTTCTTCATGTATAATGATCAACTCGATACTCCCTAGCCCCCAACAGCCTTTTTTTTCATAACACTTTAACCAGAGTGACGGGAGAGCGGCATTTCAGAAAACGTGCTTATCTCGGCGAGAAAAAGCGATTTCGGCAATAAAATTTAAAACGCGTGTAAAACATAAACCAAACGATGAAATTGGTTATTTCTTCATGTATAATGATCAACTCGATACTCCCTAGCCCCCAACAGCCTTTTTTTTCATAACACTTTAACCAGAGTGACGGGAGAGCGGCATTTCAGAAAACGTGCTTATCTCGGCGAGAAAAAGCGATTTCGGCAATAAAATTTAAAACGCGTGTAAAACATAAACCAAACGATGAAATTGGTTATTTCTTCATGTATAATGATCAACTCGATACTCCCTAGCCCCCAACATGCCTTTTTTTTCATAACACTTTAACCAGAGTGACGGGAGAGCGGCATTTCAGAAAACGTGCTTATCTCGGCGAGAAAAAGCGATTTCGGCAATAAAATTTAAAACGCGTGTAAAACATAAACCAAACGATGAAATTGGTTATTTCTTCATGTATAATGATCAACTCGATACTCCCTAGCCCCCAACAGCCTTTTTTTTCATAACACTTTAACCAGAGTGACGGGAGAGCGGCATTTCAGAAAACGTGCTTATCTCGGCGAGAAAAAGCGATTTCGGCAATAAAATTTAAAACGCGTGTAAAACATAAACCAAACGATGAAATTGGTTATTTCTTCATGTATAATGATCAACTCGATACTCCCTAGCCCCCAACAGCCTTTTTTTTCATAACACTTTAACCAGAGTGACGGGAGAGCGGCATTTCAGAAAACGTGCTTATCTCGGCGAGAAAAAGCGATTTCGGCAATAAAATTTAAAACGCGTGTAAAACATAAACCAAACGATGAAATTGGTTATTTCTTCATGTATAATGATCAACTCGATACTCCCTAGCCCCCAACAGCCTTTTTTTTCATAACACTTTAACCAGAGTGACGGGAGAGCGGCATTTCAGAAAACGTGCTTATCTCGGCGAGAAAAAGCGATTTCGGCAATAAAATTTAAAACGCGTGTAAAACATAAACCAAACGATGAAATTGGTTATTTCTTCATGTATAATGATCAACTCGATACTCCCTAGCCCCCAACAGCCTTTTTTTTCATAACACTTTAACCAGAGTGACGGGAGAGCGGCATTTCAGAAAACGTGCTTATCTCGGCGAGAAAAAGCGATTTCGGCAATAAAATTTAAAACGCGTGTAAAACATAAACCAAACGATGAAATTGGTTATTTCTTCATGTATAATGATCAACTCGATACTCCCTAGCCCCCAACAGCCTTTTTTTTCATAACACTTTAACCAGAGTGACGGGAGAGCGGCATTTCAGAAAACGTGCTTATCTCGGCGAGAAAAAGCGATTTCGGCAATAAAATTTAAAACGCGTGTAAAACATAAACCAAACGATGAAATTGGTTATTTCTTCATGTATAATGATCAACTCGATACTCCCTAGCCCCCAACAGCCTTTTTTTTCATAACACTTTAACCAGAGTGACGGGAGAGCGGCATTTCAGAAAACGTGCTTATCTCGGCGAGAAAAAGCGATTTCGGCAATAAAATTTAAAACGCGTGTAAAACATAAACCAAACGATGAAATTGGTTATTTCTTCATGTATAATGATCAACTCGATACTCCCTAGCCCCCAACAGCCTTTTTTTTCATAACACTTTAACCAGAGTGACGGGAGAGCGGCATTTCAGAAAACGTGCTTATCTCGGCGAGAAAAAGCGATTTCGGCAATAAAATTTAAAACGCGTGTAAAACATAAACCAAACGATGAAATTGGTTATTTCTTCATGTATAATGATCAACTCGATACTCCCTAGCCCCCAACAGCCTTTTTTTTCATAACACTTTAACCAGAGTGACGGGAGAGCGGCATTTCAGAAAACGTGCTTATCTCGGCGAGAAAAAGCGATTTCGGCAATAAAATTTAAAACGCGTGTAAAACATAAACCAAACGATGAAATTGGTTATTTCTTCATGTATAATGATCAACTCGATACTCCCTAGCCCCCAACAGCCTTTTTTTTCATAACACTTTAACCAGAGTGACGGGAGAGCGGCATTTCAGAAAACGTGCTTATCTCGGCGAGAAAAAGCGATTTCGGCAATAAAATTTAAAACGCGTGTAAAACATAAACCAAACGATGAAATTGGTTATTTCTTCATGTATAATGATCAACTCGATACTCCCTAGCCCCCAACAGCCTTTTTTTTCATAACACTTTAACCAGAGTGACGGGAGAGCGGCATTTCAGAAAACGTGCTTATCTCGGCGAGAAAAAGCGATTTCGGCAATAAAATTTAAAACGCGTGTAAAACATAAACCAAACGATGAAATTGGTTATTTCTTCATGTATAATGATCAACTCGATACTCCCTAGCCCCCAACAGCCTTTTTTTTCATAACACTTTAACCAGAGTGACGGGAGAGCGGCATTTCAGAAAACGTGCTTATCTCGGCGAGAAAAAGCGATTTCGGCAATAAAATTTAAAACGCGTGTAAAACATAAACCAAACGATGAAATTGGTTATTTCTTCATGTATAATGATCAACTCGATACTCCCTAGCCCCCAACAGCCTTTTTTTTCATAACACTTTAACCAGAGTGACGGGAGAGCGGCATTTCAGAAAACGTGCTTATCTCGGCGAGAAAAAGCGATTTCGGCAATAAAATTTAAAACGCGTGTAAAACATAAACCAAACGATGAAATTGGTTATTTCTTCATGTATAATGATCAACTCGATACTCCCTAGCCCCCAACAGCCTTTTTTTTCATAACACTTTAACCAGAGTGACGGGAGAGCGGCATTTCAGAAAACGTGCTTATCTCGGCGAGAAAAAGCGATTTCGGCAATAAAATTTAAAACGCGTGTAAAACATAAACCAAACGATGAAATTGGTTATTTCTTCATGTATAATGATCAACTCGATACTCCCTAGCCCCCAACAGCCTTTTTTTTCATAACACTTTAACCAGAGTGACGGGAGAGCGGCATTTCAGAAAACGTGCTTATCTCGGCGAGAAAAAGCGATTTCGGCAATAAAATTTAAAACGCGTGTAAAACATAAACCAAACGATGAAATTGGTTATTTCTTCATGTATAATGATCAACTCGATACTCCCTAGCCCCCAACAGCCTTTTTTTTCATAACACTTTAACCAGAGTGACGGGAGAGCGGCATTTCAGAAAACGTGCTTATCTCGGCGAGAAAAAGCGATTTCGGCAATAAAATTTAAAACGCGTGTAAAACATAAACCAAACGATGAAATTGGTTATTTCTTCATGTATAATGATCAACTCGATACTCCCTAGCCCCCAACAGCCTTTTTTTTCATAACACTTTAACCAGAGTGACGGGAGAGCGGCATTTCAGAAAACGTGCTTATCTCGGCGAGAAAAAGCGATTTCGGCAATAAAATTTAAAACGCGTGTAAAACATAAACCAAACGATGAAATTGGTTATTTCTTCATGTATAATGATCAACTCGATACTCCCTAGCCCCCAACAGCCTTTTTTTTCATAACACTTTAACCAGAGTGACGGGAGAGCGGCATTTCAGAAAACGTGCTTATCTCGGCGAGAAAAAGCGATTTCGGCAATAAAATTTAAAACGCGTGTAAAACATAAACCAAACGATGAAATTGGTTATTTCTTCATGTATAATGATCAACTCGATACTCCCTAGCCCCCAACAGCCTTTTTTTTCATAACACTTTAACCAGAGTGACGGGAGAGCGGCATTTCAGAAAACGTGCTTATCTCGGCGAGAAAAAGCGATTTCGGCAATAAAATTTAAAACGCGTGTAAAACATAAACCAAACGATGAAATTGGTTATTTCTTCATGTATAATGATCAACTCGATACTCCCTAGCCCCCAACAGCCTTTTTTTTCATAACACTTTAACCAGAGTGACGGGAGAGCGGCATTTCAGAAAACGTGCTTATCTCGGCGAGAAAAAGCGATTTCGGCAATAAAATTTAAAACGCGTGTAAAACATAAACCAAACGATGAAATTGGTTATTTCTTCATGTATAATGATCAACTCGATACTCCCTAGCCCCCAACAGCCTTTTTTTTCATAACACTTTAACCAGAGTGACGGGAGAGCGGCATTTCAGAAAACGTGCTTATCTCGGCGAGAAAAAGCGATTTCGGCAATAAAATTTAAAACGCGTGTAAAACATAAACCAAACGATGAAATTGGTTATTTCTTCATGTATAATGATCAACTCGATACTCCCTAGCCCCCAACAGCCTTTTTTTTCATAACACTTTAACCAGAGTGACGGGAGAGCGGCATTTCAGAAAACGTGCTTATCTCGGCGAGAAAAAGCGATTTCGGCAATAAAATTTAAAACGCGTGTAAAACATAAACCAAACGATGAAATTGGTTATTTCTTCATGTATAATGATCAACTCGATACTCCCTAGCCCCCAACAGCCTTTTTTTTCATAACACTTTAACCAGAGTGACGGGAGAGCGGCATTTCAGAAAACGTGCTTATCTCGGCGAGAAAAAGCGATTTCGGCAATAAAATTTAAAACGCGTGTAAAACATAAACCAAACGATGAAATTGGTTATTTCTTCATGTATAATGATCAACTCGATACTCCCTAGCCCCCAACAGCCTTTTTTTTCATAACACTTTAACCAGAGTGACGGGAGAGCGGCATTTCAGAAAACGTGCTTATCTCGGCGAGAAAAAGCGATTTCGGCAATAAAATTTAAAACGCGTGTAAAACATAAACCAAACGATGAAATTGGTTATTTCTTCATGTATAATGATCAACTCGATACTCCCTAGCCCCCAACAGCCTTTTTTTTCATAACACTTTAACCAGAGTGACGGGAGAGCGGCATTTCAGAAAACGTGCTTATCTCGGCGAGAAAAAGCGATTTCGGCAATAAAATTTAAAACGCGTGTAAAACATAAACCAAACGATGAAATTGGTTATTTCTTCATGTATAATGATCAACTCGATACTCCCTAGCCCCCAACAGCCTTTTTTTTCATAACACTTTAACCAGAGTGACGGGAGAGCGGCATTTCAGAAAACGTGCTTATCTCGGCGAGAAAAAGCGATTTCGGCAATAAAATTTAAAACGCGTGTAAAACATAAACCAAACGATGAAATTGGTTATTTCTTCATGTATAATGATCAACTCGATACTCCCTAGCCCCCAACAGCCTTTTTTTTCATAACACTTTAACCAGAGTGACGGGAGAGCGGCATTTCAGAAAACGTGCTTATCTCGGCGAGAAAAAGCGATTTCGGCAATAAAATTTAAAACGCGTGTAAAACATAAACCAAACGATGAAATTGGTTATTTCTTCATGTATAATGATCAACTCGATACTCCCTAGCCCCCAACAGCCTTTTTTTTCATAACACTTTAACCAGAGTGACGGGAGAGCGGCATTTCAGAAAACGTGCTTATCTCGGCGAGAAAAAGCGATTTCGGCAATAAAATTTAAAACGCGTGTAAAACATAAACCAAACGATGAAATTGGTTATTTCTTCATGTATAATGATCAACTCGATACTCCCTAGCCCCCAACAGCCTTTTTTTTCATAACACTTTAACCAGAGTGACGGGAGAGCGGCATTTCAGAAAACGTGCTTATCTCGGCGAGAAAAAGCGATTTCGGCAATAAAATTTAAAACGCGTGTAAAACATAAACCAAACGATGAAATTGGTTATTTCTTCATGTATAATGATCAACTCGATACTCCCTAGCCCCCAACAGCCTTTTTTTTCATAACACTTTAACCAGAGTGACGGGAGAGCGGCATTTCAGAAAACGTGCTTATCTCGGCGAGAAAAAGCGATTTCGGCAATAAAATTTAAAACGCGTGTAAAACATAAACCAAACGATGAAATTGGTTATTTCTTCATGTATAATGATCAACTCGATACTCCCTAGCCCCCAACAGCCTTTTTTTTCATAACACTTTAACCAGAGTGACGGGAGAGCGGCATTTCAGAAAACGTGCTTATCTCGGCGAGAAAAAGCGATTTCGGCAATAAAATTTAAAACGCGTGTAAAACATAAACCAAACGATGAAATTGGTTATTTCTTCATGTATAATGATCAACTCGATACTCCCTAGCCCCCAACAGCCTTTTTTTTCATAACACTTTAACCAGAGTGACGGGAGAGCGGCATTTCAGAAAACGTGCTTATCTCGGCGAGAAAAAGCGATTTCGGCAATAAAATTTAAAACGCGTGTAAAACATAAACCAAACGATGAAATTGGTTATTTCTTCATGTATAATGATCAACTCGATACTCCCTAGCCCCCAACAGCCTTTTTTTTCATAACACTTTAACCAGAGTGACGGGAGAGCGGCATTTCAGAAAACGTGCTTATCTCGGCGAGAAAAAGCGATTTCGGCAATAAAATTTAAAACGCGTGTAAAACATAAACCAAACGATGAAATTGGTTATTTCTTCATGTATAATGATCAACTCGATACTCCCTAGCCCCCAACAGCCTTTTTTTTCATAACACTTTAACCAGAGTGACGGGAGAGCGGCATTTCAGAAAACGTGCTTATCTCGGCGAGAAAAAGCGATTTCGGCAATAAAATTTAAAACGCGTGTAAAACATAAACCAAACGATGAAATTGGTTATTTCTTCATGTATAATGATCAACTCGATACTCCCTAGCCCCCAACAGCCTTTTTTTTCATAACACTTTAACCAGAGTGACGGGAGAGCGGCATTTCAGAAAACGTGCTTATCTCGGCGAGAAAAAGCGATTTCGGCAATAAAATTTAAAACGCGTGTAAAACATAAACCAAACGATGAAATTGGTTATTTCTTCATGTATAATGATCAACTCGATACTCCCTAGCCCCCAACAGCCTTTTTTTTCATAACACTTTAACCAGAGTGACGGGAGAGCGGCATTTCAGAAAACGTGCTTATCTCGGCGAGAAAAAGCGATTTCGGCAATAAAATTTAAAACGCGTGTAAAACATAAACCAAACGATGAAATTGGTTATTTCTTCATGTATAATGATCAACTCGATACTCCCTAGCCCCCAACAGCCTTTTTTTTCATAACACTTTAACCAGAGTGACGGGAGAGCGGCATTTCAGAAAACGTGCTTATCTCGGCGAGAAAAAGCGATTTCGGCAATAAAATTTAAAACGCGTGTAAAACATAAACCAAACGATGAAATTGGTTATTTCTTCATGTATAATGATCAACTCGATACTCCCTAGCCCCCAACAGCCTTTTTTTTCATAACACTTTAACCAGAGTGACGGGAGAGCGGCATTTCAGAAAACGTGCTTATCTCGGCGAGAAAAAGCGATTTCGGCAATAAAATTTAAAACGCGTGTAAAACATAAACCAAACGATGAAATTGGTTATTTCTTCATGTATAATGATCAACTCGATACTCCCTAGCCCCCAACAGCCTTTTTTTTCATAACACTTTAACCAGAGTGACGGGAGAGCGGCATTTCAGAAAACGTGCTTATCTCGGCGAGAAAAAGCGATTTCGGCAATAAAATTTAAAACGCGTGTAAAACATAAACCAAACGATGAAATTGGTTATTTCTTCATGTATAATGATCAACTCGATACTCCCTAGCCCCCAACAGCCTTTTTTTTCATAACACTTTAACCAGAGTGACGGGAGAGCGGCATTTCAGAAAACGTGCTTATCTCGGCGAGAAAAAGCGATTTCGGCAATAAAATTTAAAACGCGTGTAAAACATAAACCAAACGATGAAATTGGTTATTTCTTCATGTATAATGATCAACTCGATACTCCCTAGCCCCCAACAGCCTTTTTTTTCATAACACTTTAACCAGAGTGACGGGAGAGCGGCATTTCAGAAAACGTGCTTATCTCGGCGAGAAAAAGCGATTTCGGCAATAAAATTTAAAACGCGTGTAAAACATAAACCAAACGATGAAATTGGTTATTTCTTCATGTATAATGATCAACTCGATACTCCCTAGCCCCCAACAGCCTTTTTTTTCATAACACTTTAACCAGAGTGACGGGAGAGCGGCATTTCAGAAAACGTGCTTATCTCGGCGAGAAAAAGCGATTTCGGCAATAAAATTTAAAACGCGTGTAAAACATAAACCAAACGATGAAATTGGTTATTTCTTCATGTATAATGATCAACTCGATACTCCCTAGCCCCCAACAGCCTTTTTTTTCATAACACTTTAACCAGAGTGACGGGAGAGCGGCATTTCAGAAAACGTGCTTATCTCGGCGAGAAAAAGCGATTTCGGCAATAAAATTTAAAACGCGTGTAAAACATAAACCAAACGATGAAATTGGTTATTTCTTCATGTATAATGATCAACTCGATACTCCCTAGCCCCCAACAGCCTTTTTTTTCATAACACTTTAACCAGAGTGACGGGAGAGCGGCATTTCAGAAAACGTGCTTATCTCGGCGAGAAAAAGCGATTTCGGCAATAAAATTTAAAACGCGTGTAAAACATAAACCAAACGATGAAATTGGTTATTTCTTCATGTATAATGATCAACTCGATACTCCCTAGCCCCCAACAGCCTTTTTTTTCATAACACTTTAACCAGAGTGACGGGAGAGCGGCATTTCAGAAAACGTGCTTATCTCGGCGAGAAAAAGCGATTTCGGCAATAAAATTTAAAACGCGTGTAAAACATAAACCAAACGATGAAATTGGTTATTTCTTCATGTATAATGATCAACTCGATACTCCCTAGCCCCCAACAGCCTTTTTTTTCATAACACTTTAACCAGAGTGACGGGAGAGCGGCATTTCAGAAAACGTGCTTATCTCGGCGAGAAAAAGCGATTTCGGCAATAAAATTTAAAACGCGTGTAAAACATAAACCAAACGATGAAATTGGTTATTTCTTCATGTATAATGATCAACTCGATACTCCCTAGCCCCCAACAGCCTTTTTTTTCATAACACTTTAACCAGAGTGACGGGAGAGCGGCATTTCAGAAAACGTGCTTATCTCGGCGAGAAAAAGCGATTTCGGCAATAAAATTTAAAACGCGTGTAAAACATAAACCAAACGATGAAATTGGTTATTTCTTCATGTATAATGATCAACTCGATACTCCCTAGCCCCCAACAGCCTTTTTTTTCATAACACTTTAACCAGAGTGACGGGAGAGCGGCATTTCAGAAAACGTGCTTATCTCGGCGAGAAAAAGCGATTTCGGCAATAAAATTTAAAACGCGTGTAAAACATAAACCAAACGATGAAATTGGTTATTTCTTCATGTATAATGATCAACTCGATACTCCCTAGCCCCCAACAGCCTTTTTTTTCATAACACTTTAACCAGAGTGACGGGCGAGCGGCATTTCAGAAAACGTGCTTATCTCGGCGAGAAAAAGCGATTTCGGCAATAAAATTTAAAACGCGTGTAAAACATAAACCAAACGATGAAATTGGTTATTTCTTCATGTATAATGATCAACTCGATACTCCCTAGCCCCCAACAGCCTTTTTTTTCATAACACTTTAACCAGAGTGACGGGAGAGCGGCATTTCAGAAAACGTGCTTATCTCGGCGAGAAAAAGCGATTTCGGCAATAAAATTTAAAACGCGTGTAAAACATAAACCAAACGATGAAAT
>NW_028232509.1:2500-22500 GCF_054491065.1 Syngnathus leptorhynchus | reverse complement strand
GCGTGTCCACAAGGCGGCGACATTTCCCCGTTACCGGTGGCTGCGCGGCGGGAGAGTGACAGAGCTCATCCGAGCGGCTGGAACTCTGCGCCGGCGTGGTCGAGCGTGAGGCCTCGGCACTTTGGCCGCCTGGTACCTAAACACTTCCATTGATCCAGCCACGGAGGGTGCTGGCTGGTGGCTCCATACCTCCATAGCTCCATACCTCCAGAGCTCCATAGCTCCATAGCACCAGAGCTCCATAGCTCCATAGCACCAGAGCTCCATAGCTCCATAGCACCAGAGCTCCAGAGCTCCATAGCACCAGAGCTCCAGAGCTCCATAGCACCAGAGCTCCATAGCTCCATAGCACCAGAGCTCCATAGCTCCATAGCACCAGAGCTCCATAGCTCCATAGCACCAGAGCTCCATAGCTCCATAGCACCAGAGCTCCATAGCTCCATAGCACCAGAGCTCCATAGCTCCATAGCACCAGAGCTCCATAGCTCCATAGCACCAGGGCTCCATAGCTCCATAGCTCCAGGGCTCCATAGCTCCATAGCTCCAGAGCTCCAGAGCTCCAGAGCTCCATAGCTCCATAGCTCCATACTTCCATAGCTCCGGAGCTCCATGGCTCCATACTTCCATAGCTCCAGCCTGGCTGGCTGGTGGCTCCATAGCTCCATACTTGCAGCCACGGAGCTGGCGAAAATTGCACTAAGTGCGAAAGCCCATTCATTTACAACGGCTTGTCCACAAGGCGGCGACATTTCCCCGTTACCGGTGGCTGCGCGGCGGGTGAGTGACAGAGCTTATCCGAGCGGCTGGAACTCTGCGCCGGCGTGGTCGAGAGTGAGGCCTCGGCCCTTTGGCTGCCTGGTACCTAAAACACTTCCATTGATCCAGCCTCGGAGGGTGCTGGCTGGTGGCTCCATACCTCCATAGCTCCATACCTCCAGAGCTCCATAGCTCCATAGCACCAGAGCTCCATAGCTCCATAGCACCAGAGCTCCATAGCTCCATAGCACCAGAGCTCCATAGCTCCATAGCTCCATAGCTCCATAGCACCAGCTCCATAGCTCCATAGCACCAGAGCTCCATAGCTCCATAGCACCAGAGCTCCATAGCTCCATAGCACCAGAGCTCCATAGCTCCATAGCACCAGAGCTCCATAGCTCCATAGCTCCATAGCTCCAGGGCTCCATAGCTCCATAGCTCCAGGGCTCCATAGCTCCAGGGCTCCAGGGCTCCATAGCTCCAGGGCTCCATAGCTCCAGGGCTCCAGGGCTCCATAGCTCCAGGGCTCCATAGCTCCAGGGCTCCAGGGCTCCATAGCTCCATACCTCCAGAGCTCCATACCTCCAGAGCTCCAGAGCTCCATAGCACCAGAGCTCCATGGCTTCAGAGCTCCATAGCACCATAGCTCCATACCTCCAGAGCTCCAGGGCTCCATAGCTCCATAGCTCCATAGCTCCATAGCTCCATACCTCCAGAGCTCCATAGCACCAGAGCTCCAGAGCTCCATAGCTCCAGCCTGGGTGGCTGGTGGCTCCATAGCTCCATACTTCCATAGCTCTAAGTCAGAGAGTTGGCGAAAATTGCACTAAGTGCGAAAGCCCATTCATTTACAACGGCGTGTCCACAAGGCGGCGACATTTCCCCGTTACCGGTGGCTGCGCGGCGGGAGAGTGACAGAGCTCATCCGAGCGGCTGGAACTCTGCGCCGGCGTGGTCGAGCGTGAGGCCTCGGCACTTTGGCCGCCTGGTACCTAAACACTTCCATTGATCCAGCCACGGAGGGTGCTGGCTGGTGGCTCCATACCTCCATAGCTCCATACCTCCAGAGCTCCAGAGCTCCATAGCACCAGAGCTCCATAGCTCCATAGCACCAGAGCTCCATAGCACCAGAGCTCCATAGCTCCATAGCACCAGAGCTCCATAGCTCCATAGCACCAGAGCTCCATAGCTCCATAGCACCAGAGCTCCATAGCACCAGAGCTCCATAGCTCCATAGCACCAGAGCTCCATAGCTCCATAGCACCAGCTCCATAGCTCCATAGCACCAGAGCTCCATAGCTCCATAGCACCAGAGCTCCATAGCTCCATAGCACCAGAGCTCCATAGCTCCATAGCACCAGAGCTCCATAGCTCCATAGCACCAGAGCTCCATAGCTCCATAGCTCCAGGGCTCCATAGCTCCAGGGCTCCAGGGCTCCATAGCTCCAGGGCTCCATAGCTCCAGGGCTCCAGGGCTCCATAGCTCCATACCTCCAGAGCTCCATAGCTCCATACTTCCAGAGCTCCATAGCTCCATAGCACCAGAGCTCCAGAGCTCCATAGCTCCATAGCACCAGAGCTCCATAGCACCAGAGCTCCATAGCTCCAGCCTGGGTGGCTGGTGGCTCCATAGCTCCATACTTCCATAGCTCCAGTCAGAGAGTTGGCGAAAATTGCACTAAGTGCGAAAGCCCATTCATTTACAAGGGCGTGTCCACAAGGCGGCGACATTTCCCCGTTACCGGTGGCTGCGCGGCAGGAGAGTGACAGAGCTTATCCGAGCGGCTGGAACTCTGCGCCGGCGTGGTCGAACGGCTGGCCTCGGTAGTTGAGGTACCAGGGGTGGGCCGGGGAGCTCCAGGCGGGTCTTGTGAGAGAGTGAAGCCGAGCGGCTGGAACTCTGGGCCGGCCTGGTCGAGCGGCTGGCCTCGGTAGTTGAGGTACCAGGGGCGGGCTGGGGAGCTCCAGGCGGGGCTTGTGAGAGAGTGAAGCCGAGCGGCTGGAACTCTGGGCCGGCGTGGTTGAGCCACGGAGGGTGCTGGCTGGTGGCTCCATAGCTCCATAGCTCCATAGCTCCATACTTCCATAGCTCCATACTTCCATAGCTCCAGACTTCCATAGCTCCATAGCTCCATAGCTCCATAGCTCCATAGCTCCATAGCACCAGAGCTCCAGAGCTCCATAGCACCAGAGCTCCAGAGCTCCATAGCTCCATAGCTCCATAGCCCCAGAGCTCCATAGCTCCATAGCTCCAGAGCTCCATACTTCCATAGCTCCAGAGCTCCAGCCTGTCTGGTGGCTCCATAGCTCCATAGCTCCATACTTGCAGCCACGGAGCTGGCGAAAATTGCACTAAGTGCGAAAGCCCATTCATTTACAACGGCGTGTCCACAAGGCGGCGACATTTCCCCGTTACCGGTGGCTGCTTAGCGGGAGAGTGACAGAGCTTATCCGAGCGGCTGGAACTCTGGGCCGGCCTGGTCGAGCGGCTGGCCTCGGTAGTTGAGGTACCAGGGGCGGGCTGGGGAGCTCCAGGCGGGGCTTGTGAGAGAGTGTAGCCGAGCGGCTGGAACTCTGGGCCGGCGTGGTTGAGCAGCATGCCCGCGGAGGTGGCTCTTCCATAGGCAGGGAGGGTGCTGGAGCTCCACACTTCCCTAGGCACGGAGGGTGCTGGAGCTCCACACTTCCATAGGCAGGGAGGGTGCTGGAGCTCCACACTTCCATAGGCAGGGAGGGTGCTGGAGCTCCACACTTCCATAGGCAGGGAGGGTGCTGGAGCTCCACACTTCCATAGGCAGGGAGGGTGCTGGAGCTCCACACTTCCATAGGCAGGGAGGGTGCTGGAGCTCCACACTTCCATAGGCAGGGAGGGTGCTGGAGCTCCACACTTCCATAGGCAGGGAGGGTGCTGGAGCTCCACACTTCCATAGGCAGGGAGGGTGCTGGAGCTCCACACTTCCATAGGCAGGGAGGGTGCTGGAGCTCCACACTTCCATAGGCAGGGAGGGTGCTGGAGCTCCACACTTCCATAGGCAGGGAGGGTGCTGGAGCTCCACACTTCCATAGGCAGGGAGGGTGCTGGAGCTCCACACTTCCATAGGCAGGGAGGGTGCTGGAGCTCCACACTTCCATAGGCAGGGAGGGTGCTGGAGCTCCACACTTCCATAGGCAGGGAGGGTGCTGGAGCTCCACACTTCCATAGGCAGGGAGGGTGCTGGAGCTCCACACTTCCATAGGCAGGGAGGGTGCTGGAGCTCCACACTTCCATAGGCAGGGAGGGTGCTGGAGCTCCACACTTCCATAGGCAGGGAGGGTGCTGGAGCTCCACACTTCCATAGGCAGGGAGGGTGCTGGAGCTCCACACTTCCATAGGCAGGGAGGGTGCTGGAGCTCCACACTTCCATAGGCAGGGAGGGTGCTGGAGCTCCACACTTCCATAGGCAGGGAGGGTGCTGGAGCTCCACACTTCCATAGGCAGGGAGGGTGCTGGAGCTCCACACTTCCATAGGCAGGGAGGGTGCTGGAGCTCCACACTTCCATAGGCAGGGAGGGTGCTGGAGCTCCACACTTCCATAGGCAGGGAGGGTGCTGGAGCTCCACACTTCCATAGGCAGGGAGGGTGCTGGAGCTCCACACTTCCATAGGCAGGGAGGGTGCTGGAGCTCCACACTTCCATAGGCAGGGAGGGTGCTGGAGCTCCACACTTCCATAGGCAGGGAGGGTGCTGGAGCTCCACACTTCCATAGGCAGGGAGGGTGCTGGAGCTCCACACTTCCATAGGCAGGGAGGGTGCTGGAGCTCCACACTTCCATAGGCAGGGAGGGTGCTGGAGCTCCACACTTCCATAGGCAGGGAGGGTGCTGGAGCTCCACACTTCCATAGGCAGGGAGGGTGCTGGAGCTCCACACTTCCATAGGCAGGGAGGGTGCTGGAGCTCCACACTTCCATAGGCAGGGAGGGTGCTGGAGCTCCACACTTCCATAGGCAGGGAGGGTGCTGGAGCTCCACACTTCCATAGGCAGGGAGGGTGCTGGAGCTCCACACTTCCATAGGCAGGGAGGGTGCTGGAGCTCCACACTTCCATAGGCAGGGAGGGTGCTGGAGCTCCACACTTCCATAGGCAGGGAGGGTGCTGGAGCTCCACACTTCCATAGGCAGGGAGGGTGCTGGAGCTCCACACTTCCATAGGCAGGGAGGGTGCTGGAGCTCCACACTTCCATAGGCAGGGAGGGTGCTGGAGCTCCACACTTCCATAGGCAGGGAGGGTGCTGGAGCTCCACACTTCCATAGGCAGGGAGGGTGCTGGAGCTCCACACTTCCATAGGCAGGGAGGGTGCTGGAGCTCCACACTTCCATAGGCAGGGAGGGTGCTGGAGCTCCACACTTCCATAGGCAGGGAGGGTGCTGGAGCTCCACACTTCCATAGGCAGGGAGGGTGCTGGAGCTCCACACTTCCATAGGCAGGGAGGGTGCTGGAGCTCCACACTTCCATAGGCAGGGAGGGTGCTGGAGCTCCACACTTCCATAGGCAGGGAGGGTGCTGGAGCTCCACACTTCCATAGGCAGGGAGGGTGCTGGAGCTCCACACTTCCATAGGCAGGGAGGGTGCTGGAGCTCCACACTTCCATAGGCAGGGAGGGTGCTGGAGCTCCACACTTCCATAGGCAGGGAGGGTGCTGGAGCTCCACACTTCCATAGGCAGGGAGGGTGCTGGAGCTCCACACTTCCATAGGCAGGGAGGGTGCTGGAGCTCCACACTTCCATAGGCAGGGAGGGTGCTGGAGCTCCACACTTCCATAGGCAGGGAGGGTGCTGGAGCTCCACACTTCCATAGGCAGGGAGGGTGCTGGAGCTCCACACTTCCATAGGCAGGGAGGGTGCTGGAGCTCCACACTTCCATAGGCAGGGAGGGTGCTGGAGCTCCACACTTCCATAGGCAGGGAGGGTGCTGGAGCTCCACACTTCCATAGGCAGGGAGGGTGCTGGAGCTCCACACTTCCATAGGCAGGGAGGGTGCTGGAGCTCCACACTTCCATAGGCAGGGAGGGTGCTGGAGCTCCACACTTCCATAGGCAGGGAGGGTGCTGGAGCTCCACACTTCCATAGGCAGGGAGGGTGCTGGCACATCCACACTTCCAGCCACGGAGCATGCTGGCACTTCCACCTTGCTTGCTAAGTCGGCGTGATCTTGCCCAAAAAGTCCCTCCTCACCTCCAGCTGGAAGTGGAAAAAAATCCTCCACCTGCTTGGCCGAGGTTCTGGAAGCCAGCAGCTCGCAGAATGTTGCCAAAGTTTCACTGGAAGGAAAAGAAAAGAGAAGACCGAGTGCGCATTTCACCTACCGCCGAATGTCCACAAGAGGGAAGTGTCACTCCGTCGCAGAATCTGCGCCGACGCACTCGGCACCCTTCGAATTTATGGTGCCGGTGCGGGTGTTCTGGGTGCAAAAAGGCCGCCCAAGTGGTAGAAAAAAATCAGACTTCGTCTCTTAGGTCGAAATTAATGCCAAGTTTTGAAATGCGCTGGCAGGGGTGGACCAGGGCCCGTTAGAAGTGCTTAGGCGAGGTCCTGGAAGCCTAACCCGGCGTGATCTTGTGCAAAAAGCCGCTGCTGAGCTCCAGCTGGAAGTGTAAAAAGAACCGGGCTGGATCAAAAAAAGAACCGGGCGGCCCGTTAAAATTGCTTAGCCGAGGTCCTGGAACCCTAACCCGGCGTGATCTTGTGCAAAAAGCCGCTGCTGAGCTCCAGCTGGAAGTGTAAAAAGAACCGGGCTGGTTCAAAAAAAGAACCGGGCGACCCGTTAGAAGTGCTTAGCCGAGGTCCTGGAAGCCTAACCCGGCGTGATCTTGTGCAAAAAGCCGCTGCTGAGCTCCAGCTGGAAGTGGAAAAAGAACCGGGCTGGATCAAAAAAGAACCGGGCTGGATCAAAAAAGAACCGGGCGGCCCGTTAAAATTGCTTAGCCGAGGTCCTGGAAGCCTAACACGGCGTGATCTTGTGCAAAAAACCGCTCCCGAGCTCCAGCTGGAAGTGTAAAAAGAACCGGGCTGGATAAAAAAAGAACCGGGCTGGATCAAAAAAGAACCGGGCGACCCGTTAAAATTGCTTAGCCGAGGTCCTGGAAGCCTAACCCGGCGTGATCTTGTGCAAAAAGCCGCTGCTGAGCTCCAGCTGGAAGTGGAAAAAGAACCGGGCTGGATCAAAAAAGAACCGGGCTGGATCAAAAAAGAACCGGGCGGCCCGTTAAAATTGCTTAGCCGAGGTCCTGGAAGCCTAACACGGCGTGATCTTGTGCAAAAAACCGCTCCCGAGCTCCAGCTGGAAGTGTAAAAAGAACCGGGCTGGATAAAAAAAGAACCGGGCTGGATCAAAAAAGAACCGGGCGACCCGTTAAAATTGCTTAGCCGAGGTCCTGGAAGCCTAACACGGCGTGATCTTGTGCAAAAAGCCGCTCCCGAGCTCCAGCTGGAAGTGTAAAAAGAACCGGGCTGGATAAAAAAAGAACCGGGCTGGATCAAAAAAGAACCGGGCGACCCGTTAAAATTGCTTAGCCGAGGTCCTGGAAGCCTAACCCGGCGTGATCTTGTGCAAATAGCCGCTGCCGAGCTCCAGCTGGAAGTGTGAAAAGAACCGGGCTGGATAAAAAAAAGAACCGGGCTGGATCAAAAAAGAACCGGGCGACCCGTTAAAATTGCTTAGCCGAGGTCCTGGAAGCCTAACACGGCGTGATCTTGTGCAAAAAACCGCTCCCGAGCTCCAGCTGGAAGTGTAAAAAGAACCGGGCTGGATAAAAAAAGAACCGGGCTGGATCAAAAAAGAACCGGGCGACCCGTTAAAATTGCTTAGCCGAGGTCCTGGAAGCCTAACCCGGCGTGATCTTGTGCAAAAAGCCGCTCCCGAGCTCCAGCTGGAAGTGTAAAAAGAACCGGGCTGGATAAAAAAAGAACCGGGCTGGATCAAAAAAGAACCGGGCGACCCGTTAAAATTGCTTAGCCGAGGTCCTGGAAGCCTAACACGGCGTGTTCTTGTGCAAAAAGCCGCTCCCAAGCTCCAGCTGGAAGTGTAAAAAGAACCGGGCTGGATAAAAAAAAGAACCGGGCTGGATCAAAAAAGAACCGGGCGACCCGTTAAAATTGCTTAGCCGAGGTCCTGGAAGCCTAACACGGCGTGATCTTGTGCAAAAAGCCGCTCCCGAGCTCCAGCTGGAAGTGTAAAAAGAACCGGGCTGGATAAAAAAAGAACCGGGCTGGATAAAAAAAAGAACCGGGCGACCCGTTAAAATTGCTTAGCCGAGGTCCTGGAAGCCTAACACGGCGTGTTCTTGTGCAAAAAGCCGCTCCCGAGCTCCAGCTGGAAGTGTAAAAAGAACCAGGCTGGATAAAAAAAAGAACCGGGCTGGATCAAAAAAGAACCGGGCGACCCGTTAAAATTGCTTAGCCGAGGTCCTGGAAGCCTAACACGGCGTGATCTTGTGCAAAAAGCCGCTCCCGAGCTCCAGCTGGAAGTGTAAAAAGAACCGGGCTGGATAAAAAAAGAACCGGGCTGGATAAAAAAAAGAACCGGGCGACCCGTTAAAATTGCTTAGCCGAGGTCCTGGAAGCCTAACACGGCGTGTTCTTGTGCAAAAAGCCGCTCCCGAGCTCCAGCTGGAAGTGTAAAAAGAACCAGGCTGGATAAAAAAAAGAACCGGGCTGGATCAAAAAAGAACCGGGCGACCCGTTAAAATTGCTTAGCCGAGGTCCTGGAAGCCTAACACGGCGTGATCTTGTGCAAAAAGCCGCTCCCGAGCTCCAGCTGGAAGTGTAAAAAGAACCGGGCTGGATAAAAAAAGAACCGGGCTGGATAAAAAAAAGAACCGGGCGACCCGTTAAAATTGCTTAGCCGAGGTCCTGGAAGCCTAACACGGCGTGATCTTGTGCAAAAAGCCGCTCCCGAGCTCCAGCTGGAAGTGTAAAAAGAACCAGGCTGGATAAAAAAAAGAACCGGGCTGGATCAAAAAAGAACCGGGCGACCCGTTAAAATTGCTTAGCCGAGGTCCTGGAAGCCTAACACGGCGTGTTCTTGTGCAAAAAGCCGCTCCCGAGCTCCAGCTGGAAGTGTAAAAAGAACCAGGCTGGATAAAAAAAAGAACCGGGCTGGTTCAAAAAAGAACCGGGCAACCCGTTAAAATTGCTTAGCCGAGGTCCTGGAAGCCTAACACGGCGTGTTCTTGTGCAAAAAGCCGCTCCCGAGCTCCAGCTGGAAGTGTAAAAAGAACCAGGCTGGATAAAAAAAAGAACCGGGCTGGATCAAAAAAGAACCGGGCGACCCGTTAAAATTGCTTAGCCGAGGTCCTGGAAGCCTAACACGGCGTGTTCTTGTGCAAAAAGCCGCTCCCGAGCTCCAGCTGGAAGTGTAAAAAGAACCAGGCTGGATAAAAAAAAGAACCGGGCTGGTTCAAAAAAGAACCGGGCAACCCGTTAAAATTGCTTAGCCGAGGTCCTGGAAGCCTAACACGGCGTGATCTTGTGCAAAAAGCCGCTCCCGAGCTCCAGCTGGAAGTGTAAAAAGAACCGGGCTGGATAAAAAAAGAACCGGGCTGGATAAAAAAAAAGAACCGGGCGACCCGTTAAAATTGCTTAGCCGAGGTCCTGGAAGCCTAACACGGCGTGATCTTGTGCAAAAAGCCGCTCCCGAGCTCCAGCTGGAAGTGTAAAAAGAACCAGGCTGGATAAAAAAAAGAACCGGGCTGGATCAAAAAAGAACCGGGCGACCCGTTAAAATTGCTTAGCCGAGGTCCTGGAAGCCTAACACGGCGTGATCTTGTGCAAAAAGCCGCTCCCGAGCTCCAGCTGGAAGTGTAAAAAGAACCAGGCTGGATAAAAAAAAGAACCGGGCTGGATCAAAAAAGAACCGGGCGACCCGTTAAAATTGCTTAGCCGAGGTCCTGGAAGCCTAACACGGCGTGTTCTTGTGCAAAAAGCCGCTCCCGAGCTCCAGCTGGAAGTGTAAAAAGAACCAGGCTGGATAAAAAAAAGAACCGGGCTGGATCAAAAAAGAACCGGGCGACCCGTTAAAATTGCTTAGCCGAGGTCCTGGAAGCCTAACACGGCGTGTTCTTGTGCAAAAAGCCGCTCCCGAGCTCCAGCTGGAAGTGTAAAAAGAACCAGGCTGGATAAAAAAAAGAACCGGGCTGGATCAAAAAAGAACCGGGCGACCCGTTAAAATTGCTTAGCTGAGGTCCTGGAAGCCTAACACGGCGTGATCTTGTGCAAAAAGCCGCTCCCGAGCTCCAGCTGGAAGTGTAAAAAGAACCGGGCTGGATAAAAAAAAAGAACCGGGCTGGTTCAAAAAAGAACCGGGCAACCCGTTAAAATTGCTTAGCCGAGGTCCTGGAAGCCTAACCCGGCGTGATCTTGCCCGAAAGTCGGCCTCTATACTTCCATTTTAGGTACCAGGGGCTATTAGTGTACTTGGTCCCACTAGTCAGTGTACTCATCCAGTTACCCCCCGTTTTCCAAAACACCATCGGCACGTATAAGGGGGGGACTCTTGAGAGAGATGAGGTATATGGCAGCGCAACACCAATCCGCTCCGCGCTGGTTCCCATGTCGGCTACGGATGAATAAAACCAGCCTGTCCCCCCTGGAGCTCACGAGACACGGAATTTTTTCTAAGTGCCAACGGCTCTTCCGAGCAAACGTGTCCGCTCCGGCTGGTTCCCCCGTCGGCCTCGAATGACGAAAAATGCCGGTCTCCGCCCGGAGCTCATGACAAACGAAAAATTTTCTAAGTGCCAACGGCACTAGCGAGCGAATGTGTCCGCTCGGCGCTGGTTCCCGGGTCGAACCCGGAAGACGAAAAACGCCGCTCTCCGCCCGGAGCTCATGACAAACGAAAAATTTTCTAAGTGCCAACGGCACTAGCGAGCGAATGTGTCCGCTCGGCGCTGGTTCCCGGGTCGAACCCGGAAGACGAAAAACGCCGCTCTCCGCCCGGAGCTCATGACAAACGAAAAATTTTCTAAGTGCCAACGGCACTAGCGAGCGAATGTGTCCGCTCGGCGCTGGTTCCCGGGTCGAACCCGGAAGACGAAAAACGCCGCTCTCCGCCCGGAGCTCATGACAAACGAAACATTTTCTAAGTGCCAACGGCACTAGCGAGCGAATGTGTCCGCTCGGCGCTGGTTCCCGGGTCGAACCCGGAAGACGAAAAACGCCGCTCTCCGCCCGGAGCTCATGACAAACGAAAAATTTTCTAAGTGCCAACGGCACTTGCGAGCGAATGTGTCCGCTCGGCGCTGGTTCCCGGGTCGGACCCGGAAGACGAAAAACGCCGGTCTCCGCCCGGAGCTCATGACAAACGAAAAATTTTCTAAGTGCCAACGGCACTAGCGAGCGAATGTGTCCGCTCGGCGCTGGTTCCCGGGTCGGACCCGGAAGACGAAAAACGCCGGTCCTCGCCTGGAGGTCCCAGCAAAATCGGCGAAAAAACGACTAAGTGTCAACTTTCGAAAAAACGACTAAGTGCCCACGGCTCTGCGGGGCTTGTGAGTCCGCCCCGCGCCGGTTCGGTGGTCGGCCTCAAAAAGCAAAAAATCAGCCTCTCTCCCTGGAGCTCACCTCGAGGTACCAGGGGGTGAGGTACCCGGGCTAAGGTGCAGTACCTTTTTTGGTCTTCAGGTGCGCCAGAGTACAATGAAATGGTCCCAGTAGTCAGTGTACTCATCGACTTTCCCCCCGTTTTCCAAAGCACCTCGTTTACGAGTATGGAGGAGATGGTGCTGGTCTCCCCACGGCGTCGGACACGCCGTCCTCGACAGCACAAGGTCGGATAGAAGACCTGGAAAGCGCCGTGGCACGCGCTGGAGGTGGGCACTTTGGCGAAAAAACGACTAAGTGTCAACTTTCGAAAAAACGACTAAGTGTCAACTTTCGAAAAAACGGCTAAGTGTCAACTTTCGAAAAAACGACTAAGTGTCACCTCTCTGAAAAAATGGCAAAGTGTCGCCTCTCTGAAATTTTTCTAAGTGCCCACGGCTCTGCGGGCTCGTGCATCCGAGCCGCGCCGGTTCTGCAACCGGCCTAGAATGACGAAAAATAACGGTCTCCTCCTGGAGCTCACAGCCAATTGTGGCGAAAAAGTGGCAAAGTGCCCACGGCCCTGCCGAGCTTTGGCGTCCGCTCAGCGCCGGTGCCGCAGTCGGCCTCGAATGACGAAAAATGACGGTCTCCTCCTGGAGCTCACAGCCAACTTGGCAAAAAGTTTCTAAGTGCCCACGGCCCTGCCGAGCTTTGGCGTCCGCCCAGCGCCGGTTCCGCAGTCGGCCTCGAATGACGAAAAATAACGGTCTCCTCCTGGAGCTCACAGCCAACTTGGCAAAAAGTTTCTAAGTGCCCACGGCCCTGCCGAGCTTTGGCGTCCGCTCAGCGCCGGTGCCGCAGTCGGCCTCGAATGACGAAAAATGACGGTCTCCTCCTGGAGCTCACAGCCAACTTGGCAAAAAGTTTCTAAGTGCCCACGGCCCTGCCGAGCTTTGGCGTCCGCCCAGCGCCGGTTCCGCAGTCGGCCTCGAATGACGAAAAATAACGGTCTCCTCCTGGAGCTCACAGCCAACTTGGCAAAAAGTTTCTAAGTGCCCACGGCCCTGCCGAGCTTTGGCGTCCGCTCAGCGCCGGTGCCGCAGTCGGCCTCGAATGACGAAAAATGACGGTCTCCTCCTGGAGCTCACAGCCAACTTGGCAAAAAGTTTCTAAGTGCCCACGGCCCTGCCGAGCTTTGGCGTCCGCCCAGCGCCGGTTCCGCAGTCGGCCTCGAATGACGAAAAATAACGGTCTCCTCCTGGAGCTCACAGCCAACTTGGCAAAAAGTTTCTAAGTGCCCACGGCCCTGCCGAGCTTTGGCGTCCGCTCAGCGCCGGTGCCGCAGTCGGCCTCGAATGACGAAAAATGACGGTCTCCTCCTGGAGCTCACAGCCAACTTGGCAAAAAGTTTCTAAGTGCCCACGGCCCTGCCGAGCTTTGGCGTCCGCCCAGCGCCGGTTCCGCAGTCGGCCTCGAATGACGAAAAATAACGGTCTCCTCCTGGAGCTCACAGCCAACTTGGCAAAAAGTTTCTAAGTGCCCACGGCCCTGCCGAGCTTTGGCGTCCGCCCAGCGCCGGTTCCGCAGTCGGCCTCGAATGACGAAAAATAACGGTCTCCTCCTGGAGCTCACAGCCAACTTGGCAAAAAGTTTCTAAGTGCCCACGGCCCTGCCGAGCTTTGGCGTCCGCCCAGCGCCGGTTCCGCAGTCGGCCTCGAATGACGAAAAATAACGGTCTCCTCCTGGAGCTCACAGCCAACTTGGCAAAAAGTTTCTAAGTGCCCACGGCCCTGCCGAGCTTTGGCGTCCGCTCAGCGCCGGTTCCGCAGTCGGCCTCGAATGACGAAAAATGACGGTCTCCTCCTGGAGCTCACAGCCAACTTGGCAAAAAGTTTCTAAGTGCCCACGGCCCTGCCGAGCTTTGGCGTCCGCCCAGCGCCGGTTCCGCAGTCGGCCTCGAATGACGAAAAATAACGGTCTCCTCCTGGAGCTCACAGCCAACTTGGCAAAAAGTTTCTAAGTGCCCACGGCCCTGCCGAGCTTTGGCGTCCGCTCAGCGCCGGTGCCGCAGTCGGCCTCGAATGACGAAAAATGACGGTCTCCTCCTGGAGCTCACAGCCAACTTGGCAAAAAGTTTCTAAGTGCCCACGGCCCTGCCGAGCTTTGGCGTCCGCCCAGCGCCGGTTCCGCAGTCGGCCTCGAATGACGAAAAATAACGGTCTCCTCCTGGAGCTCACAGCCAACTTGGCAAAAAGTTTCTAAGTGCCCACGGCCCTGCCGAGCTTTGGCGTCCGCCCAGCGCCGGTTCCGCAGTCGGCCTCGAATGACGAAAAATAACGGTCTCCTCCTGGAGCTCACAGCCAACTTGGCAAAAAGTTTCTAAGTGCCCACGGCCCTGCCGAGCTTTGGCGTCCGCCCAGCGCCGGTTCCGCAGTCGGCCTCGAATGACGAAAAATAACGGTCTCCTCCTGGAGCTCACAGCCAACTTGGCAAAAAGTTTCTAAGTGCCCACGGCCCTGCCGAGCTTTGGCGTCCGCTCAGCGCCGGTTCCGCAGTCGGCCTCGAATGACGAAAAATGACGGTCTCCTCCTGGAGCTCACAGCCAACTTGGCAAAAAGTTTCTAAGTGCCCACGGCCCTGCCGAGCTTTGGCGTCCGCCCAGCGCCGGTTCCGCAGTCGGCCTCGAATGACGAAAAATAACGGTCTCCTCCTGGAGCTCACAGCCAACTTGGCAAAAAGTTTCTAAGTGCCCACGGCCCTGCCGAGCTTTGGCGTCCGCTCAGCGCCGGTGCCGCAGTCGGCCTCGAATGACGAAAAATGACGGTCTCCTCCTGGAGCTCACAGCCAACTTGGCAAAAAGTTTCTAAGTGCCCACGGCCCTGCCGAGCTTTGGCGTCCGCCCAGCGCCGGTTCCGCAGTCGGCCTCGAATGACGAAAAATAACGGTCTCCTCCTGGAGCTCACAGCCAACTTGGCAAAAAGTTTCTAAGTGCCCACGGCCCTGCCGAGCTTTGGCGTCCGCCCAGCGCCGGTTCCGCAGTCGGCCTCGAATGACGAAAAATAACGGTCTCCTCCTGGAGCTCACAGCCAACTTGGCAAAAAGTTTCTAAGTGCCCACGGCCCTGCCGAGCTTTGGCGTCCGCCCAGCGCCGGTTCCGCAGTCGGCCTCGAATGACGAAAAATAACGGTCTCCTCCTGGAGCTCACAGCCAACTTGGCAAAAAGTTTCTAAGTGCCCACGGCCCTGCCGAGCTTTGGCGTCCGCTCAGCGCCGGTTCCGCAGTCGGCCTCGAATGACGAAAAATGACGGTCTCCTCCTGGAGCTCACAGCCAACTTGGCAAAAAGTTTCTAAGTGCCCACGGCCCTGCCGAGCTTTGGCGTCCGCCCAGCGCCGGTTCCGCAGTCGGCCTCGAATGACGAAAAATAACGGTCTCCTCCTGGAGCTCACAGCCAACTTGGCAAAAAGTTTCTAAGTGCCCACGGCCCTGCCGAGCTTTGGCGTCCGCTCAGCGCCGGTGCCGCAGTCGGCCTCGAATGACGAAAAATGACGGTCTCCTCCTGGAGCTCACAGCCAACTTGGCAAAAAGTTTCTAAGTGCCCACGGCCCTGCCGAGCTTTGGCGTCCGCCCAGCGCCGGTTCCGCAGTCGGCCTCGAATGACGAAAAATAACGGTCTCCTCCTGGAGCTCACAGCCAACTTGGCAAAAAGTTTCTAAGTGCCCACGGCCCTGCCGAGCTTTGGCGTCCGCCCAGCGCCGGTTCCGCAGTCGGCCTCGAATGACGAAAAATAACGGTCTCCTCCTGGAGCTCACAGCCAACTTGGCAAAAAGTTTCTAAGTGCCCACGGCCCTGCCGAGCTTTGGCGTCCGCCCAGCGCCGGTTCCGCAGTCGGCCTCGAATGACGAAAAATAACGGTCTCCTCCTGGAGCTCACAGCCAACTTGGCAAAAAGTTTCTAAGTGCCCACGGCCCTGCCGAGCTTTGGCGTCCGCTCAGCGCCGGTTCCGCAGTCGGCCTCGAATGACGAAAAATGACGGTCTCCTCCTGGAGCTCACAGCCAACTTGGCAAAAAGTTTCTAAGTGCCCACGGCCCTGCCGAGCTTTGGCGTCCGCCCAGCGCCGGTTCCGCAGTCGGCCTCGAATGACGAAAAATAACGGTCTCCTCCTGGAGCTCACAGCCAACTTGGCAAAAAGTTTCTAAGTGCCCACGGCCCTGCCGAGCTTTGGCGTCCGCCCAGCGCCGGTTCCGCAGTCGGCCTCGAATGACGAAAAATAACGGTCTCCTCCTGGAGCTCACAGCCAACTTGGCAAAAAGTTTCTAAGTGTCACATCTGTGAAAAAACGACTAAGTGTCAACTTTCGAAAAAACGGCTAAGTGTCAACTTTCGAAAAAACGGCAAAGTGTCACATCTCTGAAAAAACGGCTAAGTGTCGACTTTCGAAAAAACGGCTAAGTGTCAACTTTCGAAAAAACGGCAAAGTGTCACATCTCTGAAAAAACGGCTAAGTGTCACATCTCTGAAAAAACGGCTAAGTGTCACATCTCTGAAAAAACGGCTAAGTGTCGCCTCTCTGAAAAAACGGCAAAGTGTCAACTTTCGAAAAAACGACAG
Source organism: Syngnathus leptorhynchus (assembly GCF_054491065.1). Taxonomy (NCBI): domain Eukaryota; kingdom Metazoa; phylum Chordata; class Actinopteri; order Syngnathiformes; family Syngnathidae; genus Syngnathus; species Syngnathus leptorhynchus. The sequence continues at coordinate 6,574 of NW_028232509.1, read as the reverse complement.
AGTGTCGCCTCTCTGAAAAAACGACTAAGTGTCGACTCTGAGAAAATGGCAAAGTGCCCACGGCTCTGCGGGCTCGTGCATCCGACCCGCGCCGGTTCCCCAGCCGGCCTGATATAAGGCAAAACCAGCCTCTCCGCCTGGAGCTCAGAGCCAACTTGGCGAATATTTTCTAAGTGCCCACGGCTCTGCGTGGCTACGGCGTCTGCCCAGCGCCGGTTCCTGGGTCGAACCCCGAGGACGAGGAATGCCGGTCTCCGCCTGGAGGTCCCAGCTTAATCGGCGAAAATTTTCTAAGTGCCCACGGCTCTGCCGGGCTCGTGCATCCGACCCGCGCCGGTTCCCCAGCCGGCCTGAAATAAGGCAAAACCAGGCTCTCCCCCTGGAGCTCAGAGCCAATTGTGGCGAAAAAACGACTAAGTGTCAACTTTCGAAAAAACGACTAAGTGTCAACTTTCCAAAAAAACGGCTAAGTGTCGACTTTCGAAAAAACGGCTAAGTGTCAACTTTCGAAAAAACGACTAAGTGTCGCCTCTGAAAAAACGACTAAGTGTCGCCTCTCTGAAAAAACGACTAAGTGCCCACGGCTCTGCGGGGCTTGTGAGTCCGCCCCGCGCCGGTTCGGCGGTCGGCCTCAAAAAGCGAAAAATCAGCCTCTCTCCCTGGAGCTCACCAAAAATTTGTCGAAATTTTTCTAAGTTCTCCTCGAGGTACCAGGGGGTGAGGTACCCGGGCTAAGGTGCAGTACCTTTTTTGGTCTTCAGGTGCGCCAGAGTACAATGAAATGGTCCCAGTAGTCAGTGTACTCATCGACTTTCCCCCCGTTTTCCAAAGCACCCCGTTTACGAGTATGGAGGAGATGGTGCTGGTCTCCCCACGGCGTCGGACACGCCGTCCTCGACAGCACAAGGTCGGATAGAAGACCTGAAAAGCGCCGTGGCACGCGCTGGAGGTGTCACTGTGGCGAAAAAGTGACTAAGTGTCAACTTTCGAAAAAACGGCTAAGTGTCAACTTTCGAAAAAACGGCTAAGTGTCAACTTTCGAAAAAACTGCTAAGTGTCAACTTTCGAAAAAACGACTAAGTGTCGCCTCTCTGAAAAAACGGCAAAGTGTCAACTTTCGAAAAAACGACTAAGTGTCAACTTTCGAAAAAACGACTAAGTGTCACCTCTCTGAAAAAATGGCAAAGTGTCAACTGCGAATGTGGTGGTGCATGGAAGGAAGTGGAGGACGGCCGCCTCCTTAAACACAGGCCGGAGAGGAGCGTCAGGGCCAGGCTCCTCAAACATGGACCGAGTGTCGCCCTTAACACAGACCAAGGGGAGGACGGCCGCCTCCTTAAACACAGGCCGGAGAGGAGCGTCAGGGCCAGGCTCCTCAAACATGGACCGAGTGTCGCCCTTAACACAGACCAAGGGGAGGACGGCCGCCTCCTTAAACACAGGCCGGAGAGGAGCGTCAGGGCCAGGCTCCTCAAACATGGACCGAGTGTCGCCCTTAACACGGACCAAGGGGAGGACGGCCGCCTCCTTAAACACAGGCCGGAGAGGAGCGTCAGGGCCAGGCTCCTCAAACATGGACCGAGTGTCGCCCTTAACACGGACCAAGGGGAGGACGGCCGCCTCCTTAAACACAGGCCGGAGAGGAGCGTCAGGGCCAGGCTCCTCAAACATGGACCGAGTGTCGCCCTTAACACAGACCAAGGGGAGGACGGCCGCCTCCTTAAACACAGGCCGGAGAGGAGCGTCAGGGCCAGGCTCCTCAAACATGGACCGAGTGTCGCCCTTAACACGGACCAAGGGGAGGACGGCCGCCTCCTTAAACACAGGCCGGAGAGGAGCGTCAGGGCCAGGCTCCTCAAACATGGACCGAGTGTCGCCCTTAACACGGACCAAGGGGAGGACGGCCGCCTCCTTAAACACAGGCCGGAGAGGAGCGTCAGGGCCAGGCTCCTCAAACATGGACAGAGTGTCGCCCTTAACACAGACCAAGCGGAGGACGGCCGCCTCCCTAAATACAGGCCGAACCGGAGCGCGAGTGTCGCTCCTTAAACACGGACCGAGTGGAGGACGGCCGCCTCCTTAAACACAGGCCGAACAAAATGACACAAAGTGTCAACTGCGAATGTTGTCCATCCAAGGAAGGAGCGTGATGCCCGGCCGGCTCCTTAAACACAGGCCGAGAGTCGCCCCGGACGGTCCGCCTCGCGGCGCCCGTCTGCTCGGATAAAATGACACAAAGTGTCAACTACGAATGTTGTCCATCCAAGGAGGGAGCGTGATGCCCGGCCGGCTCCGAAAACACAGGCCGAGAGTCGCCCCGGACGGTCCGCCTCGCGGCGCCCGTCTGCTCGGATAAAATGACACAAAGTGTCAACTGCGAATGTTGTCCATCCAAGGAAGGAGCGTGATGCCCGGCCGGCTCCTTAAACACAGGCCGAGAGTCGCCCCGGACGGTCCGCCTCGCGGCGCCCGCCCCGCTCGGATAAAATGACACAAAGTGTCAACTACGAATGTTGTCCATCCAAGGAAGGAGCGTGATGCCCGGCCGGCTCCTTAAACACAGGCCGAGAGTCGCCCCGGACGGTCGCCTCGCGGCGCCCGTCTGCTCGGATAAAATGACACAAAGTGTCAACTACGAATGTTGTCCATCCAAGGAGGGAGCGTGATGCCCGGCCGGCTCCGAAAACACAGGCCGAGAGTCGCCCCGGACGGTCCGCCTCGCGGCGCCCGTCTGCTCGGATAAAATGACACAAAGTGTCAACTGCGAATGTTGTCCATCCAAGGAAGGAGCGTGATGCCCGGCCGGCTCCTTAAACACAGGCCGAGAGTCGCCCCGGACGGTCCGCCTCGCGGCGCCCGCCCGCTCGGATAAAATGACACAAAGTGTCAACTACGAATGTTGTCCATCCAAGGAAGGAGCGTGATGCCCGGCCGGCTCCTTAAACACAGGCCGAGAGTCGCCCCGGACGGTCGCCTCGCGGCGCCCGTCTGCTCGGATAAAATGACACAAAGTGTCAACTACGAATGTTGTCCATCCAAGGAGGGAGCGTGATGCCCGGCCGGCTCCGAAAACACAGGCCGAGAGTCGCCCCGGACGGTCCGCCTCGCGGCGCCCGTCTGCTCGGATAAAATGACACAAAGTGTCAACTACGAATGTTGTCCATCCAAGGAGGGAGCGTGAGGCCCGGCCGGCTCCGAAAACACAGGCCGAGAGTCGCCCCGGACGGTCCGCCTCTCGAGGCGCCCGCCCGCTCGGATAAAATGACACAAAGTGTCAACTACGAATGTTGTCCATCCAAGGAGGGAGCGTGATGCCCGGCCGGCTCCGAAAACACAGGCCGAGATTCGACCCCGGACGGGCCGTCTTCTCCCGGCGCCCGCCCGCGTACGCCCCCCATCCCCGGTCGCCCGTCTGCTCCCGGCGGGCCTCCGAGTACCCCCTCACCCAACTGACCGACTGGCACTCATGACCCGCCTTGGTAGGGCCTCCATCGGCCTCGGCTCGTCCGACGTCGGGTGGACGGTTCCTACCCACTGCGGGTCGCACTCTAGCGCCCCGGCCGCCGCGTGAGCGTGCGCTCCCCGCGCCGCCCCGCAGGCCCCGGCGCGACCGTACTGCGGCGAGACCGAGACGACCCGGTTTGGCATCCATCCCACCTAGCCACGATCCACGGAGGCCGAGCGAGCGGCTGAGTGTCGGGCGCCGCGCGTGCGAGCGTCCGCCGGCCGCGCCGGTCCTTCCGCGAATGTCGTTTCTCAAACCCTCCGGCTTGATAGCGGCGGCACCACGGGAAGCCGTCCACACACACACCGTCCGACCTCTATCCGAAAAGCCTTCCCGACCAACCGCGGTCGCGGGGGCGTCTGTCGCTCCGCATCGGGGGGGCGTATGGCTTCCGCGCTACGCGCTGCGGGCTCGGGGGGGCCGCAACGGCTGAGTCTGACTCGGCCGGGGCGCAGCTTCCCTCCCGGCAGTCAGCAATAGTGCCGATCGCGCCTGCCACCAGCCCCCTCCCCGACGGGTTCGTCGGCGCCGGCTGGCCGCCGTCCGCCTTCGTTCCCCGAGGGTTCCCA